>NC_025690.1:24210609-24232073 GCF_000633955.1 Camelina sativa
TGTGCAGTATTTTCTTTACCAGATCCTCCGTGGCTTGAAATACATTCATTCCGCAAATGTGCTTCACAGGGATTTGAAACCAAGTAATCTCCTCCTGAACGCAAACTGCGACCTAAAAATCTGCGATTTTGGGCTAGCTCGAGTCACTTCCGAGAGTGATTTCATGACTGAATATGTTGTCACGAGATGGTACCGTGCACCAGAGCTGCTCTTAAACTCTTCTGATTATACTGCAGCTATCGATGTTTGGTCTGTAGGCTGTATTTTCATGGAGTTAATGGACCGTAAGCCACTCTTCCCTGGACGGGATCATGTCCATCAGCTTCGCTTGCTCATGGAGGTAAAGTAGTAACCCTTCCTTGAACAAAACAACAAAAGCCTCGATGTTGTACACTTAAGAAACTTATTGAAACAAATTTCTTTTTTGCAGCTCATAGGAACTCCATCAGAAGAAGAGCTAGAGTTCTTGAACGAAAATGCAAAGCGATACATCAGACAACTTCCACCTTATCCTCGCCAATCCATCACTGAGAAGTTCCCAACAGTGCATCCTTTAGCTATAGACCTTATCGAGAAGATGTTAACGTTTGATCCTAGACGGAGAATCACAGGTCAGACCCAAAACCTCTATACCATTTTTAACTTCCAAAATAACTGGAATTATCTAGTGAAGGAATGCTAAGGAGTTGTTGATTATTCAAGAGTTAGTAGTGATCACCTCTTCTTGATTTCTTGATTTCAGTTTTAGACGCACTGGCACATCCATACCTGAACTCGTTGCACGACATAAGCGATGAGCCAGAGTGTACGTCACCTTTCAACTTTGATTTTGAAAACCACGCACTCTCAGAGGAGCAGATGAAGGAACTGATCTACCGTGAGGCGCTTGCTTTCAATCCAGAATATCATCAAATAGTCTGAAGAAGAGCATTTGGGAGATGAAGATGAGATATGGATTTGATTTAATTTGGTCTGGACAACAATTCTTGAAAGGAGGAGGAAAGATCATTGTTTGTCTTTTGTGTATACTTGTGAAAGATGTTTGAAGGGGATGGGGCTCAAACTTTTTCTTTTCAGTCTTTTGGATAATTTCTTCTTTTTTCCTTTTCCGTATTTGTAATTTGCCCTCATTTTGTTGTTGCAGCTATTTAAGACTTAAATTGTCTCAGAAATAGTTTTCATGTGTTATGATAGCCCACCTTTATTAGTCTCTCTACATGTTTGCCAATATTGTCAACTTTCTTGTTCTACAAACCATACGGATACGCGTACATCATTGCAATTTTGAATCAGAGAAGAACTGTAACTATTGCAGGAAGATGACAATAGTACATATGTGCTGAACACAAATCTCAAGTCTTTGCAATGTGTCAACTCTTAAGCCTGCCACAGAATTTCGATAGCGGTACAGGACCCTCATCTTTACTTTAGCTTGAATGATGTATGCCTCTAGATCTGTGTTTCCTCTCCCTTTTTGATCTTTTAGAACTTGACCTTGATTTCCTAGATTCCTCTTCGTCACTACTTGATGATTCAGAGGATGAGCTTGAGTCAGATGATCGCCTTCTCGAATGCTGCATTTTCTAAAAAACACAATGCATGTTAACAGAAGCTACGCTACAAGCCAACAACATTATAGGAGTTGTTCAGACTAAACTCGATGCAATTTATTTTGAGCATCTTTCTCTTTTTGCTTCTCTTTCTTTTTGAATCTCTTTCCTTTCTATATGTGAGATCTCTCTCCTTCTTATCTGTAAGATCATAGAGCATATCAGAGAAGTTAGACGCAAATTGGAGATCGTCTGACATAGAGATAGCAAAGACTCAATTTATTGCATGTAAACCTTTGCTGGATTGATCTGTAGAATAGTTCCTTCCCTTAGAGAGCTTCAGTGCCCTTTCAGAATCCAGCTGAGCTCTATAGTCACGCATCAGTTTATCAGTATCTGCTTCAAGCTCCCCCCTTTTCAATTCTTCTTCCTGTAAGAGACGGTCACATAAGTACATAAAATGAAAATCATGTCTTATCTGTCATAAACACAACGTAAATTAAACCATTTAATATAAGAAGAACACTATATACCTTTTGCTTCTTCTTATACTCTTCCCAAGTAATTGTCTGAGTAGTCTTGAGACTGGCCAAACGAGCAGCATGCCACTCTGGTGTGTGAAATGAACCATCCATCTGCGACTCGCCTCATAAGAAATGTTTCGGTGACAAAAAAATAACCCATAAACAAAACAATGAAGCTTAGACATATATCAAAGAGGTTATATACCTCGATCTTAATCCTCCGGAAGTTAGACGGAAAGCTCCATGCACAATTGGTTGGCTCAAATGAAATGGTGATGGATCAAGGTCTAAAGAGAGCAATGTATGTGGTCTCGATGGACTTTTACAAACATGATCATGAAAGCTTTGGTTAATTAAGTAGAATCTACTTAGTAGATTGGTGCTCGTTCCATTCCACTTTAAGGATATTAATAAGGGTCTCTTTGATAGCATTTTAAAGACTTTTTCAAGATAGCAATAAAGAGGCTGATAGGATCGATAGTCAAAGAATGCATTTCTAAGAGGGAGGTATTGGTTTAAGATTTAGAAAGAATTTTAATGACTTTAAAAGTTAGGTAAAATATGTTGTTATTCAATCAAGACTTTTAAAAATTCTTTAAAAATTTGGTGTTATTGGTTGTGGATTTGTAAAAAGTTATCTAAAATCTTGATAAATCTAGTGTTATTGGATTAAGAGTTTTATAAAGTCATTAAAAGTTTTATGTTATTCAAGTAAAACAAAAGAATCTTGGATTGTTAATGAATTCAAATTTTATGTTATTGGTTTAGGATTTTATATCATTTCCTTAATAACAAAAGTCATAAAAACTCTTTCATCAAATAGAAAGATTTTACAAGATTAGAAAAAACAAATCATCAAGATTTTAAAAAACTTCCTAAACAATCTCTCAGAATCCTTCATTTTTAATTTTCAATTTTCTATGATTCTAACAATCAGCAAGAACATAAAGTCATTAAAAATTTTTCTAAATCCTAAACCAATACCACTCCCTAAAAAGAAGTGTGTACTAAAAGCATCTCCAGTAGTGAGTACTAATCAACAGAATTGCTCATATAAATTAATATGATATTGAGAAAGGAAAGAAAGAGGAGAATCCTTATTGCTTCTGCAAGCCATGTTTCTCTGCAAAAATAAACATGTGTCAACTTTTTATTGGTTATTACTAATAAAATATAATAAATATATAGATAGAATTAAAATAATATATATATATATATATATATTTTTAAAGTAACGTTGAGTGCGTTGCTGGACTATTGACGGTGGTTAGAATTGGTCATAAGTCTATGTTGTTCTTAAATACTAACTGGGCTACTGGAGTAATGACAAGTCGGTCTTGAAGGGAAAAGCAAAACAGAAAATCAAAGAAAAAAAACAACGGGAGTTATAGTTTATTAATGGGCCTAATATTCACGAGGCCACGAGCTTATACAAATGCCAAATTTTACGTATAATTTGAACATGAGGTTTCTTTAATTTTTTTTTTGATATGATAGTCCTTTTCTTTTTAAAAAGGAACTACAATCATTTTTTTACGTGAATAGAAAAAACAAAGAGAAAAAAACTAGATGAAGCAAAAGATTGGCGCACTTGGCTTTGGCTTTCCTATTTTTGCCACTTTTTCTCCTCTTTTATTTTCCAACAAAAATCCAATCCTATGCAAAAGATTAGGCCTTTCACGTCGTCTGGAGCACGATTCACACTCTAACAAAAGGTACATTTTCTCACACATATATATATATACCCTCAAAAGGTTGCTTATTATATGCAGTATATATGCTTTTCAATATTAGCTGATTTATATCTCACATTGCCTTCAAAAATAATTTGAAAATGTCTCGCTTTCAAATCACTGACAATAATAATAAGCTCCCTTTTACTTTCTTCTGTAGTTTCAAAACGTTAAATACTTTATTAATTTTTTTTTTTTTTTGTCAAAACCTTTTTTTTTATCAATACATAAAATCATAGCTTTTTCTTGACGAAGTTGTTCTCATTATTAAGATTAAGAATATAAAAAACTCACGTTTATAATGATGCAAAACAATCATATTTGAACACAATAAATAGTGATAGAGATAATTCATAATTCATTAGTACAGGTAGTTAGGTTTTCATTTGATTTGATTAATGGACCTTGAGGTAAACATCGTAATTTAAATAGGGGAAACCGGAACATGAGATAGCCGGTTGAAGAAGAGTGTTTACATTTTACAAAGAGAGGAAGAAGACTGACACGTGTCTATAAAGAAACAAAGTGGGGTGACTCACTGAAACGTTCTGGATTTGCGTGATTCACGGGTTCACAGTAAAAATAAAAAGACTTCGTCGTGTAGCCCTCTCTCTCTCTCTCTCTCTCTCTCTGTGTACGCTCTTCTGTACTCAGTTTTTGTTGCTCCCTACCTAGCTCGGACTATTTATTCTCACCGACGATTCTCTTCTTCGTCGTCGTTTTTGGTTCGCTTGTATCACATATAGTTTATACTTTAATCTTACCCTGAAGATGATAAACAATAGTTTAATCGTGTGGCCAGTGAAACCTTTTTTCAACAGAGGGAATGTTTTGCACCCCACCTATTAAGATGCTTATTGATTAAGTTAATCGAAAGAATGTAGTTAAACTATTTGGAGTATAATAGTTGATACTTTTATTGACCAAAACCTAAGTGGGATAATTCAAATTGTAGTCCATTAATTGTTGTATAAAATAAAGTAAGAGGTAAAGTTAAAAAAAACAACTACTCTTCCGTCTCATAAAATTGATGTTTTGGGATATTTTTTTGTTGCACAAATATTGATGTTTTATAAATTTAAAGAAATCATCATTGAAAATATTTAAAATTTTGAATTATTATTGGTTTAAAATTAAATAATATCTCTTTAATATATTTAAACTCAATAATTATTGTTTTTTTAAAATGTTTAAAAACTTCTAAACATATAAATAGAGGAAGTAAAAAGTGAAATTTCTAAGTGACAGGAGAGAATCTTTGGAGAAGTGGGAAAATGATGCATATCCCAATACTTTTTTTTGTTACTTGCAAATTTGTAATTATATACACTGCCAGTCTATAGTGTCTAATTTTCCCTTTCTTTTTTCAAATATCAAAACTAGCTAAAATGTTTCCAATAGATGTATTTGAGCCAATTAAAGTTGGAATAATTTCGATTAATGTTTTTGTTATCACAATCTTTATTTTTATTTTTTTACGTACGTTAGGATATTCAATAATAGGTCATGGGTGGACAATAAATTTCAGATTAATACCGCCGACCAAATAAATCCATTGGCCATCTTTTTTAATTGTCACGATGTATATCAATCGGCTCTGCGACATTGAATTTGTATTCATTGCATTTAACCAAAGCTAACATTTCGGTTGAAGTGTAATCAGTAACACTGCTGCTACTAGAATGCGCAAATGCAGTAATTAGACTTCTCTTCATTATGCGAAACGTATCTTTTGTTTGTCTCAATATATTCGGTTTCTTTATTACATAAACAATGTGGTTGTGTTGTGTTCGAACGCTATTCAGTACAGTACACACTCCAAAAAGATTTTGAGGAGCCATTCAAATTTCACCATTTCAATATTACAATAACAACAAGAAGAGGAAGAAACTACTATAACATGTTTAACTAATCGAGGTAGTGAAGTAGTCACAATCAAGACTCTTCAAAATCTTACTAGTACTCTAGTACTTATAATTAACAGAAAAGTATATCTAATCACGTCATAATCGTGAAAACAAACTATTGTTTCTAATTGAAGAAAATCAAAGTTGGGAAAAGATGTTCACTACTATTAATTATTACACCAATCATGCATTACTATCGAAAATCGATCTTTCTGCTAACAATATTGGTCCAACACAACACCATATCATTCAATTTTTGTTTTGAAACAAATTAATGGCTCGAAATTAAATGTTGGATTATTAAATAATTCGATTTTACAGATACAAAATTTAAAGCTATTTTTGGATAAGATAAAACGTGGAAATAAATAAACCATTTCTCAATTAAAATCAAATAAATATTTTAAGTAATTACACTACTTACTTACTTACTATTCCCTCCAATTTCGTCCTCGTAAAGACCAAACTTTTTTTTTCCTTTTTTTGTTAGTGATACACAGTGGGCTAATAGTGTATCTCTCTTTCTCTCTCTTCATCGACCAAACCAAGCGCTTCTTCAACACTCTAGTCTTTTTTTTCTTCTCCAATGTCAGGTTTCGAATGCCACAACAACAAGCCCTAGAACTAGTTGTGTGTGTGATTTGGGTGAAAACGTAAGAAATGACTAAACTACCCTTCTGCTCCATCTTTGCCGTTCTCTGTTTCTTCTCTTCGTCCTCCACGGCCGATCAACGTCTCCACTCTCGTCACTTACTTCATCAACCCTTTTTCCCAGTCATAACCGCCGCTCCACCGCCGTATCAACAACCCTCATCTTCCCAACCTCCGTCTCCTTCCCCACACGCGCATCACCACCATCACAAGAAACAACCAGCGGTACCGCCACCGCCCCCGCACGAGAAACATCTTTTCTCTTCCGCCGCAAACCCTCCACCTCCTCCGCCTCATCGTAACTCTTTTTTCCCTTCTTCAGACCCAGCCTCCACCGCTTCTTACCCTCCTCCCCAACCTCCTCCTCCGGCCTCACTCCCTACTTTTCCCGCCAACATCTCGTCTCTCCTCTTCCCAACTCATCAAAACCCTTCCAAACGTCACAGCAACCATTACATCTCCAAGCTCGTCACCATAACCGCCTCAGCCATCTCCGCCGCGGCTCTCCTCTCTCTATTCGCCGTCATTATCATCTTCATCCGCCGAACTCGTCATCGCCGCCGCTCCTCCCCTGCAGACGACACCAAATCCACAAGATCGGACGTTCTTCAGCTCTTCAACGCCTCTCCTTCCGACGGCTCTCTGAAACACAAACAACATCAACAACCACCCAAGTACACTTCTTCCCACACTTCCTCCGAGTTTCTCTACTTGGGTACTCTTGTAAACTCTCGAAGCGGTGGTTTAGATCAGCAGAAATCTCCAACCTCCCTCTCCGGCGGTGTCACCGGCGTACTGGAGTTACCCCCGCCGGCTTCGTCGTCTTCATCTTCATCTTACTCACAGTACCAAAAGCTAGGCTCGCCGGAGCTTCGTCCTCTTCCTCCTTTACCAAAGCTTCCATCTTTCACTCCGACTACCAAAAGCACTGAACAGTTAAACCCTAAAAGACAAGACTTTGATGGAGACGACAACGAAAACGATGAGTTTTACTCTCCTAGAGGATCTTCAGGGCGTAAACAGAGCCCGACACGTGTCTGGGCTAGTATAATGAAGGACTCTGATGTTGATCAGATTGGTAACAGGAATATCATCGGCTCCGGTTCAAACTCGTGTTCGCCAGCTAATTCCGCGTTGTCGTTGAATGCTTCTCCGGGAACAAGTTTGAAACCTAAGTCGATGAGTCCTCCTCTGTCGAGGCACAGTCAGAACAGCTCAAACGACGGCGTTTCAAAGCGGCCTTGTCCAAAGAGGCCACCTCCACCTCCTCCTCCTCCCCCGTCACAACTCTTGGAGTCGCTCTCGCCTCCTATTCCGGCTACTATGCCGCTCTCGCCTCCTAGTGGGGATTCTGATCCTGAGAAGAAAGAGGAGACTTTGAAACCAAAGTTGAAGCCTTTACACTGGGACAAAGTTAGAGCAAGCTCGAGCCGTGCTATGGTCTGGGACCAAATCAAATCAAACTCATTTCAGTAAGACATAACTGAATTCTTGAACCCTAAGCAAAATTAGTTCCCTTCTTTTGCATACACGACTGAGATATGATTCTTTGTGTTTTTACAGAGTGAATGAAGAAATGATAGAGACATTGTTTAAGGTGAATGATCCAAGTTCAAGAACAAGAGAAGCCGTTGTTCAATCAGCGAATCAGGAGAATCAGTTTCTTGATCCAAGAAAATCCCACAACATTGCAATTTTGCTGAGAGCTCTTAATGTAACTGCAGATGAAGTATGTGAAGCTCTTGTAGAAGGTAAATAATTCACAATCTGTTGTTGCTTCTGCTGAACTTTTCCATGTTGAATTTTGAAATTTGCATAGACTAATCACTCACTGCACATTCCTTTGGCTTTGATGGTTGGAAGCATGGCTTATCTGACTTGGTTTTTATGGGAAAATATGATAGTTGAATCACTTTCTTGTTCATGAATCAGGCAATTCGGATACGCTTGGACCCGAGCTTCTCGAATGCTTGCTTAAGATGGCTCCTACAAAAGAAGAAGAGGACAAGCTTAAGGAGCTTAAAGACCATAATGATGGATCTCCTTCCAAGATAGGACCTGCAGAGAAATTCCTCAAAACATTGTTGAACATTCCTTTCGCCTTCAAAAGGATCGATGCAATGCTTTACATAGTCAACTTCGAATCAGAAACAGAGTACCTTAAAAGATCTTTTGACACCCTCGAGGTAAAAACTCTACTTGTCCTCATATAATAAGTGTATTTGTGCTGGAAAACAGAACATTCATATGCATTTTCTCAAACTCTCGATCAGGCTGCTTGCGGTGAGTTAAAGAACACACGGATGTTCTTGAAGCTTTTGGAAGCAGTGCTCAAGACCGGGAACCGGATGAATATAGGAACCAATAGAGGTGATGCACATGCTTTCAAGCTCGACACACTCTTAAAACTGGTAGATATCAAAGGAGCGGATGGGAAAACCACTTTATTGCATTTCGTGGTTCAAGAGATCATTAAATTTGAAGGAGCTCGGGTTCCTTTTACTCCTACTCAAAGCCATATAGGCAATAACATGTCTGAGCAATCCGCATTCCAAGACGACCTAGAGCTGAAGAAACTGGGGTTGCAAGTAGTTTCAGGTCTCAGCTCTCAGTTGATAAACGTCAAGAAAGCAGCTGCAATGGATTCAAACTCCCTAATCAACGAAACAGCAGAAGTCGCCAGCGGAATAACCAAAGTCAAGGAAGTCATCGCGGAGCTGAAACAAGAAACCGGTGTAGAGAGATTCTTGGAGTCGATGAACACGTTCTTGAACAAAGCTGAGAAAGAGATCACAGAGATACAATCTCATGTATACAATGTCATGAAGATGGTGAAAGAAGTAACAGAGTATTTCCACGGGAACTCTGAAACCCACTCTTTTCGCATATTCGCTGTGGTCAGAGACTTTCTGACGATTCTTGATCAAGTGTGCAAAGAAGTTGGTCGTGTAAACGAGAGAACGGTGTATGGATCCGTGCCACGACATTCGCTTTCGAACCAGACCACCACACCTCTGTTTCCGATGGTTCACAATAACAACTCACAGCTTAGTCCCTCGGGTTCTATAGACGACGAGGATGGCTCGTTTTAAGAAAAAACTGTTGGCTAATGGCTGCTGGTTTGGTTCGGTGTATGCTAATGTGTTGGGTTCATTTGCTTACGTAATCAAGAAACATGTTACATATAAAATATATATTATATTTTTATGGATAGGCGAATTTATATGGAAGATTTAATAGATTTTGGAAGATTGTTGCAAGTTGCTATCATTTCAACAAGCTCTGTACGTTCGTTTCAGTCGTCTGTTGAATTATATAAAATGTCACGTGTACATGTATTTATTGAACCCAGCTAGATACAACTGAAATAAAAAAAGAGTATCCTTCTCCAAACTATATAGTATATTACCCAAAATCTTGTTACTTTTTGAAGAATCATCTGCATAAATCTCAAAATGTTAAAAGAAATAAGTATATAACTATTTGCACTACTTTACTTGAAAAGTTGTTCTCCTAAGCGAATTTGAAAATTCACTTCTCCTCCACAATTAAAATTGACTAAAAGAATTATAATGTCTCACATAATGAAGTAATGAACCATGCAAGAGTAATCACTTTTAGCCTTTAGGTCAAAAATGATGTCTTTTGCGGACCACTCATAAAGAAAAAGATTGTTAAAATTTTTTAAAATTGGTACAAATTAAATTTTATTTAACTTTCTTAAGACAATAATTTGTTTATTATTATTATTTTGTGTGTTTACTTTTTTGTTGACTAGTAGCAAATTCTCTCTCTTCGACTTCTTGATCGGAAACCTCAAGTCTCTTTAGATACGCCGTTTGCAGTTTGATCGCCGACTCGAGGTTACATAGTTTTCCATACTCGTCTGTTGCTGTATTCTATTTCGAAATTTCTTGTCTTTCGAAGTGATTCGCGGCTCTCTCTATATATCTCTCTCCCCTGAATTAGTCGAGGTTTAGGGTTTTAGGGTCATTGTGTAATCGTTGAGATGCTACAAGTTTACGAGTTCAAAGAAATTTCATTTTTCTCAAGGGCTTTATGTAATTTGATTGATTTATGGATTTCGAATTGCTGACACCAAAGTTATTGCTTAAATTTGTTGGCTTTGTGGGAAAAAAACGTTCTTGTTTGATTTGGATCTAATTTGTTGTTTTTGGTTATGGTAAGTAAGCAAAGAAAAGAAGATGAGTGGAATTGGAGAGAAAGCTTCTGGAACAACTAAGACACCTGCTGATTTCTTGAAGTCGATCCGTGGTAGACCAGTTGTTGTCAAGCTCAACTCTGGTGTTGATTACCGAGGTTGGTCTCTCTGTGTTCTGCATTTTCTTTTTGTGCCCTGTGTTCTATCTTATAGTTTGCTTCTGGTTTTGGTGGTTATGCTATTGTACTTTGGGTTAGATAACTCAACGCCTTTCTTTTTTAGCCATGTTAATGTAACCTTTGGATATTTGCTTAGAGAAGAATTGACCCTTTCTTATTCTGTGAATTGCTTGATTTGAAAGGTGCATCTCTGAAGTTTTATTTTAGTTCAGCTTGTTTAGAATGGGTTTTGTTATCATTAAATCAGGATAGTTTCCCAATCTTGTCTCCAAGAAAGTGAAGAAACTGTGTTTGAGAATGGCTTTAAGACATGCTCGTTAGATTTTGAGAGTGGTATTAAATTTAGATGACAGCTTTGTGAACCTCAGAGAGTTTCTCGCGTTAGATGTATAATTCATTTCTCTAGATGATAGACCCAAATTTGGTTGTTTTTGTCCTTTCCGAGCTAGTGTTTCCTCCTTTCCTTGTCATGTGCTGGTTTTGATAAGTATCTTCATATATATTCTGTGGTGCATTTACACATGTGATAGAATGTGGATTTTCACTTTATCTAGCCTTGGAGCATATATCACTTGCAATATAAGGACAAGACCTTGGTCTCTTTTTGAACTGGCGTATAAGACTAGGAGAACTTGTAGCTTGGATTTTTTTGTTTGTTTTTGTCCTCATAAAAAGCCAGACTATTTATCTCTCCTCCATGTTATTAAGCAAATTTAACAGAGCTTCTCAGTCACATAAGAAAACTACACACGACACTGACACGTTTTCTCTTGTCTTGTTTGCAGGCATTCTTACTTGTCTTGATGGGTATATGAACATAGCTATGGAGCAAACAGAAGAGTACGTAAATGGCCAGCTAAAGAACAAATATGGCGATGCTTTTATCCGTGGAAACAACGGTAAAATTCAAAATCACATCCGTCATCATTCTTTACATCGTTTCGGTTTGTTTTGCGATTCATGTATCTGAACATTTTGCTGTATGTTATGTTGGCCACAGTTCTTTACATCAGCACAACGCAAGGGAATTTGGCAGATGGAGCCTAGCTCTCTTTCATCACCATGAAATGAATGGGGATCATCTTCTTCTACCTCTCTGGCATTTGATAATGTTGGGATTATGTAGCAATCAGAGATTTTATTATTCATCTCTGAATCAATTCGAAATGTCTTTCTTTTTCTTACAACTCTGCTACACTCAGTTTGTGTCTGTGAATCATCTCCAAAATTCTGAGAAGGAATCCGACTTTTATTTGATAACAAGAAAAATCTTAAGCATCGCTGTTCCCTTATTAGTCTTTGAAGCCAAATTTACAACGTATGTACCACGTGAGCGGCTCAACTTTATTATCATGTTTAGATGACGCCAGTGATTGGGTCAGAATCTGATGTCATCTTAACAACCATTGATGATTTTATATGTTACATTATGTAACTTACATATGATTGTTTATAAGATTTGTTTTTAATTTTACTTGATTTAGTTGCTCATCGTTGCCAAAAAATTGTCGTTGAAAGGTTTGCTTTGGTTCAACATTTTGTTGTATATTCTCTTTTGTTCGTTCACTAGACATATTACTCTATTATTGACATTGGGATTGTCTGATACGAAATTTACTGAAAGATCAAACAAAATCACAAATCCTAAGATAAATAATGTTACGCCAGGTACACTTGAAGAAGACTTCAACTACACACATGTACTGCACGTCGTTTTTCTTATTGTCGACAACTTCTTTGTAATTATTATAGAGCCGTAGAGAATCTTTTCACATGTTAGTAGTCCTTAACAAGTTTAAGAGAACAGTTTCAGTTATAAACAAAACGTAAAAAAAAAAAGTAAATGCTGAAACATGGTGACCCAAAGCTCTTATCTAAAAACAAGAACCAGACGAACCTAGCCAGGCTATATATATTGGCATCATCTCTTAACGCATATTCACTTTGGTTAAAACAAAAGATTTCAAGAGCGAGAAAGAGATATGGAGAAGAAGAGTGGACATGTATTGGCAATTCCATATCCAACGCAAGGACACATCACTCCATTCCGCCAATTCTGCAAACGACTTCACTACAAAGGTCTCAAAACCACTCTTGCTCTCACCACTTTCGTCTTCAACTCCATCAAACCTGACCAATCTGGTCCGATCTCCATAGCCACCATCTCCGACGGCTATGACCACGGTGGCTTCGACACAGCTGATTCCATCCACGACTACCTCCAAAACTTCAAAACTTGCGGCTCCAAAACCGTTGCAGACATCATCCGCAAACACCAAACTAGTGATAACCCTGTCACTTGTATCGTTTATGATGCTTTCATGCCTTGGGCGCTTGACGTTGCTAGAGAGTTTGGTTTAGTTGCTACTCCTTTCTTTACGCAACCTTGTGCTGTTAACTACGTTTATTATCTTTCCTACCTAAATAATGGAAGCTTGGAGCTTCCCATTAAGGAATTGCCTTTCTTTGAGCTACAAGATTTGCCTTCTTTCTTCTCTGTTTCTGGATCTTACCCTGCTTACTTTGAGATGGTCCTTCAACAGTTTATAAATTTCGAAAAAGCTGATTTCGTACTCGTTAATAGCTTCCAAGAGTTGGAAATTCATGTTAGATCTCTCTCTCTCTCTCTCTCTCTCTCTCTCTCTCTCTCTCTCTCTCTCTCTCTCTCTCTCTCTCTCTCTCTCTCTCTCTCTCTCTCTCTCTCTCTCTCTCTCTCTCTCTCTCTCTCTCTCTCTCTCTCTCTCTCTCTCTCTCTCTCTCTCTCTCTCTCTCTCTCTCTCTCTCTCTCTCTCTCTCTCTCTCTCTCTCTCTCTCTCTCTCTCTCTCTCTCTCTCTCTCTCTCTCTCTCTCTCTCTCTCTCTCTCTCTCTCTCTCTCTCTCTCTCTCTCTCTCTCTCTCTCTCTCTCTCTCTCTCTCTCTCTCTCTCTCTCTCTCTCTCTCTCTCTCTCTCTCTCTCTCTCTCTCTCTCTCTCTCTCTCTCTCTCTCTCTCTCTCTCTCTCTCTCTCTCTCTCTCTCTCTCTCTCTCTCTCTTTCTTTCTTACAACTTCTTAAACCATGTCTTGTTCTTGTTCAGTTGTTCTTGATCTTGTTCTTGTTCATGTCCTAATTACTCTGGTTATCGTTACAGGAGAAGGAATTGTTGTCGAAAGCTTGTCGCGTGTTGACAATTGGTCCGACTATTCCATCAATTTACTTAGACCAACGTATCAAATCAGACACCAACTATGATTTGAATCTGTTCGAATCGAAAGATGATTTCCTCTGCACTAACTGGCTCGACACGAGGCCACAAGGGTCGGTGGTGTACGTAGCATTCGGAAGCATGGCTCAGCTGACTAATGTGCAGATGAAGGAGCTTGCTTTAGCAGTAAGCAACTTCAGCTTCCTGTGGGTGGTCAGATCTTCAGAGGAGGCAAAGCTCCCACCAGGGTTTCTTGAAACAGTGAACAAAGAAAAAAGCTTGGTCTTGAAATGGAGTCCTCAGCTTCAAGTTCTTTCACACAAAGCCACTGGTTGTTTCTTGACTCACTGCGGCTGGAACTCAACCATGGAGGCATTGACCATTGGGGTTCCCATGGTGACAATGCCTCAATGGACTGATCAGCCAATGAACGCAAAGTACATACAAGATGTGTGGGAGGCTGGAGTTCGTGTGAAGACAGACAAGAAGGGTGGGATTGCCAAGAGTGAGGAGATTGAGTTTAGCATTAAGGAAGCGATGGAAGGAGAGAGGAGTGTAGAGATGAAAAGGAACGTGAATAAATGGAGAGACTTGGCTGTCAAGTCACTCAATGAAGGAGGCTCTACAGATATCAACATTGATACATTTGTATCAAAGGTTGAGAGAACAAAAGTTATCACATGAAAGCAAATACCTCTTCTATATCATTTCGTTGGGCCAGTCTTTCTTTCAGTATGACTGTTTAAGTTGATTCTGCTTTGTGTTCATTGTATGGTTTCCGAGAATGTAGGAATCCATGCTCAGTCTGCTTAAATTTCCCAGTATATTTATGCTTCCAAGTTTGTAGGAATGTGTAGTTCCATGTTCTATTATATAAGGACAAAGCAAACAAATAAGAAGCTCTCTTGTTCCTTTTAACTTTTAAGCTTATAATTATGACAACATCAGTCCACATGCTCTTTGGTACAATCTCTTAAAAGTGCACTGACTGCAGGCTGCAGCAAACACCTTTAACTTTCCAGCAGCTGCCAAAATATATACCTTCATTCTTTTTCTCCTCTGTGAGATGCTATGATTCTCTTAATTAGTTCAACTACCTAGCCGTTCTGGCACACACAACTTCCTTAATCATGCCTTGCTTTTGTTCATGCCTTAATTACTCTGTTTTTTTTTTTTTTTTGTTAGAGAAGAGGAAGTTGTTGTAGAAAGTTTGTCCTGTGTTGAATTAGCCTTAACTGGTCCCTCCATGAGTCAACGGTTGGGATCTCTGCTTCAGTTCCGCCAAATTGACCTGACCACCTTCTTCATTGATTCCATAAACAACTTTGGATGTTAATCTGCTTTTCAAATCGAACAACGAAACTTTGGATGTATATATTTTATAGAAATGTCCCATTTTCCGAATATTTGATTAATATCAAAACGTGATATATTTATACTTGCATGCAAATAAGAATACTTAATTAGTTCTGAACCCTTTATGACCTTGTTATTCTTGTTATATTATGATGTTTACCAAATGCATAAACTATTTATATATTTTGGCTTTGTTAGGTTTAACATATACATCACTTGACATTTGGACCACTATACTTTCAACTAATATGTATTTATAAAAATTATACACAACATTTTGGAATCGATTAAGCACAGTATTTTAATATGTAAACACACATTATTCGCTTGCTCCTATGATAAATAATACGTTATTCTAATTTCTAACTATAGCTAGAACCGTAGAGAATCTTCTCACTTCTTCACTTGTGTATATCCGTATTTTCATCTCCTTCAAAAAGAAAAAAATCTACAGTATATATATACTTCTTACTTCGGTATTTCCATTTTCCTTTATAAATTTTTATTCATTTCTTTTTATTTTTTAAGTTTGTTTGGTACAAAATCTTATTACATATTTGCTACTATAAATAAATATTTTGAGGAGATTTTAGTCTAACTATAGAACCGTGGAGAATCTTCTTTATTCTTACTTTCTATTTGCATTTCCATGTGTGTCTGTACTCTCCTCGATCTTCCCAAAGATAATTATAAAATTTTCTGATATAAGCGTTTCACTTATCACCTTTATTGGACCATCACATTCTCCTTTCATGCCTCTGTTGTCTTCTCTCACAAGAACCACCCAACCCTAATAATAATATATATTTGCAATATCTCTTTATAAAACGTTCTGCACAAAGCAGAAGATTGAGAGAGAGAGAGAGAGAGAGATGGAGAAGATGAGGGGACATGTATTAGCAGTGCCATTCCCAAGCCAAGGACACATCACCCCGATTCGCCAATTCTGCAAACGGCTTCACGCCAAAGGTTTCAAAACCACTCACACTCTCACCACTTTCATCTTCAACACAATCCACCTCGACCCATCTAGTCCTATCTCCATAGCCACAATCTCCGACGGCTACGACCAAGGAGGCTTCTCATCAGCCGGTTCGGTCTCTGAGTACCTCCAAAACTTCAAGACCTTCGGCTCCAAAACCGTTGCTGATGTCATCCGCAAGCACCAGAATACTGATAACCCCATCACTTGTATCGTCTACGATTCTTTCATGCCTTGGGCACTTGACCTTGCAAGGGAGTTCGGTTTAGTTGCTGCTCCTTTCTTCACGCAGTCTTGCGCCGTCAACTATATCAATTACCTTTCTTGCACTAACAATGGAAGCTTGACACTTCCCATCAAGGATTTGCCTCTTCTTGAGCTCCAAGATCTGCCTACTTTCGTCACTCCTACTGGCTCCCACCTTGCTTACTTTGAGATGGTGCTTCAACAGTTCACCAACTTCCAAAAAGCTGATTTCGTACTCGTTAATTCCTTCCATGACCTTGACCTTCATGTTAGTGTATTCCCTAATTACTCTGTTTCCTTCCCCTTAGTCACGTCCAACTTACTCTGTTTTCTAAATTTTATGTTGTTTTAGGGTATAGTTACATTGTTTTCGTCCTAATTACTCTGTTTTTTTTTGCCCTAGTTTCTCTGTTCTTTTTTCCCTAGCTACCCTGTTTTTTCCTTAGCTTAGCTACTCTGTTTTTATCACCTACTGACTCTATTCTTTGTTCGTTGATTTCCACATCTTCAGGAAGAGGAGTTGTTGTCGAAAGTTTGTCCTGTGTTGACAATTGGTCCAACTGTTCCATCAATGTACTTAGACAAACAGATCAAATCAGACAACGACTATGATGAGTGGCTAGACTCAAGGCCACAAGGGTCGGTGGTATACATAGCTTTTGGGAGCATGGCTAAACTGAGTAGCGAGCAGATGGCAGAGATTGCTTTGGCAGTCAG
Organism: Camelina sativa; assembly: GCF_000633955.1. Taxonomy (NCBI): domain Eukaryota; kingdom Viridiplantae; phylum Streptophyta; class Magnoliopsida; order Brassicales; family Brassicaceae; genus Camelina; species Camelina sativa. Next base: position 24,227,799 of record NC_025690.1, read on the forward strand.
CAACATCAGCTACCTGTGGGTGGTCAGGGCTTCAGAGGAGGCAAAGCTCCCGCCAGGGTTTCTTGAAACAGTGGATAAAGACAAGAGCTTGGTATTGAACTGGAGTCCCCAGCTTCAAGTTCTGTCACACAAAGCCATCGGTTGTTTCATGACTCATTGTGGCTGGAACTCAACCATGGAGGGTTTGAGTTTAGGGGTTCCAATGGTGGCTATGCCTCAGTGGACTGATCAACCCATGAATGCAAAGTATATTCAAGACGTGTGGAAGGTTGGGGTTCGTGTGAAAGCAGAGAAAGAAAGTGGGATTGCCAAAAGAGAGGAGATTGAGTTGAGCATCAAGGAAGTGATGGAAGGAGAGAAGAGCAAAGAGATGAGGGAGAACGCGAAGAAATGGAGTGACTTGGCTGTGAAGTCACTCAGTGAAGGAGGCTCTACAGATATCAACATTAACGCCTTTGTATCGAAAATTCAAATCAAATAAGATTTTATATGCTTTTAAAAATGTCCTAATGGATATTTGATATATTTCATTCGATAAAACCCTTTGGGTCGTGCGTGTTGTTGAACTTGCTCTCTTCGTTGGTCCTCTAGTCAGACCTCTTAACCACCGTCAAGCCTCCTCTGAACCGTCAATTTGATCCACCAAGCTTTGTAAGGAACTAACCTTTACTTTGCTAAGGAAGATGGCAGCCTCAGTAGTATGGATTAACCCTTCATAAAACCGCTTCTCGTTCAGGTTCCACTGGACGATCCATGCGTCCGTCGCCGTCATGAGTGCCTTCTCCGCTGTTGCTATCTCCTTGCGGTATTTTATTATGTTTGATTCCATAACAGCAGTGTTATCTTCTATTCTAGATATCGCCCATAGTATCTTAAGCTTCTTCTTCTTTGCACGCAACATGTTGAAGAAATCAGACAAGGGTTGACTCGCCATCGATGCTGATCAAGAAGAAGAGAGGAGAGAAATTAAAAAGTTGAGAGAGATTGTTAAATAAAGAATTGTNAGAGAGAGAGAGAGAGAGAGAGAGAGAGAGAGAGAGAGAGAGAGAGAGAGAGAGAGAGAGAGAGAGAGAGAGAGAGAGAGAGAGAGAGAGAGAGAGAGAGAGAGAGAGAGAGAGAGAGAGAGAGAGAGAGAGAGAGAGAGAGAGAACATCGGCAGATCGGTTACCTTAGTAAGGAGCTTCAAGCTTCTGTGACTCGAACCCGTCGACTTCCTCGGCTACAACTTTAGTTCGCTAGATAGATCACAAACAGGTGAAAACCCTAATTACAGATGCGATCTCACCGATCGATAGGTTCAGTCAGAGTTTCTGGTTCTTTTTGGGTTCTCTAATGGGTTCTAATGGTCTTTACGTTTTGGGCTTTCAAAGCTGGGCCTTTGGTTCTGTTAAACTCTTGTTCTCAGGCTTTAAATTGAATATCCTTTCTTAAGTTGATTCTTCTTCTTTTATCTGTTTGTTGTTGTATGTTCATCTCTCTATTGTAACGAGCAGGAGTTCTTTTGTTGTTTATTATACAGTAACGCGCTTACAAACTATACAAACTTATGTATACAGCCACCGTAAAGAAGTACTAGAAATTATGTTCTAGAACAAAAAAAATACAAAAAAAAAAACATAGCAAGTGAGTTTGTCGATGTTCATATGTCTGAGAAACACACTGTGAATTCGATTTTGTCCACAAATCTCACGCTGTTCTTGCTTCTCCTTCTTCTTCCCCTTTATTTCCTGTGAAAGAAACCATTAAAATCACAATCTTTTATCTCTGTTTGAACTAGAGTTTATATCAGAGAAGATGAAATATTACCAAGGGAACTTGAATGTGTCTTTCCACCATCCTTGTTTAGAGCAATTAGTTACTATTTTGTCAAGTCGAAAGATAATCTCAGAGAATGTCGGTCTAATACCGGCTTCTGGATGCCAACATTCCTCGATCAACCTGTGCAGAGTAAGCGATATCACAGGTTAAGAACCGGCACTCCAAGTTCCTGCATAGGCCTTAGATAAATTTTTTGGTTCCAAATAGTTTTAGAGCTTTTTACTCTTTTAGATCTGGAGGGTAACTTCTTGACTTAGTTTTGAATACTGGTCTCTTTCCTTCTAAACACATCATTTTCGCAACTTCTTCAGGAGGTCTCGGGTGGAAAACTGGTACTCCCTCTGTTATCTGACCACACACACACACAAAAAACAAGATTAGAGAAACACAAGACACAAGATTGAACAGAGCAAGACGAGGAAAATGTACCTCGTATAAAATGACACCAAAGGAGTGTGCATCGACCCTTCGGTCAAATATTTCGTCTTTATAAACCTCTGGTGCTATGTAGTAATCTGCAATCAAGAAAGCATTTTGTGTCAATGATCACAGATCTTGCCAAAAGATTCATTTTTTTTCATGCATGTGAATGAAGTATTTTTCCTTACTCGAGAGATCTATATGTGCTTTGTGGTTTGCTACTTTCGCCTTGTCCTGTGAAACTTTCGACAATCTTATCATACCAAATCCGGAGATCTTTAATTGCCCACCTCTATCCAGCAAAATATTTCTGGCACCTTACGAAAAATTTCAGAATATTAAACGAACAGAAACCATCTCAATGAGTATGTTACCAAAGGTTTTTAGCGTATCTAATTGACATTTGCCTTCGTTTATCTTACTTTGGCTTTAGATCGCAGTGAATGATTGGATCTGGTTTACATTCATGGAGGTAGTTCATGCCCCTGAGACCAGATAAACCATGAACAACATCCGGTGACGTGGTAGGTACGGTAATCGTAGCAGCAAGCAATACATGAGAAGTTTGACATACCTTGCAATATCAAGACCAAATCTAAGTGCCTTGGAAGGAGAAAGACGTCCTTTCTTTTGGAGATATACACCTAAATCTCCCTGCAATAGAATCAAAAGGGTAAAAGACTAAAAGACGAGAAGACATTGAGATGATTGGTGAGTAAAGGTAAATTCAGAAAGGGAGAATACAAGTAAAAATGCTTACTTTTGGGTTATACTCGACTACAATCATCATCGGTATATTCTGAGTGACAGCTCCAACAAACTGGATAACATTTGGATGCCGGACTTTTTCTAGCAACGTCAATTCATGTTTAAATGCGTTTCTGTTCAGATTAAAAAGCCACAAAGACAAAGCAGAATCAGTGTCTTCATGCCAAACCAATTCAGAGCTTAAGGAAACAAATTTAAGAGTTGCCTATTATTTTAAGCTCACTCAAATGTAACACAGAGAAAAGGACACAAGTAGTAGATGCATACATGCGTTCAGGATCTGAGTAGCTATCTTTATCAAGTATTTTGACAGAAACCCGCGTGCCATTCCATTTAGCTACTTGATATGCTCCCTGCAAACACTCAAACCCGATTGACTTACTTAAATAAATAAAAATGCTCCAAGAACAATGAAGTTACTAAATGTGTCTAAGAGAANATGGGGGCGTTGAGACAAAGAAGAAGACGACAACCAAGTCACAGAAACACAAACCAATCGTAGTCCCTTTATTTTATTATTATTACTTATCCATAAACGAAATTAACCAACAAGTTCGTTCTTCTTACAATTTGGTTTTGGAGGAATTAAACGCAGGTAAAACTTGATTGGAGTCACTAATCCTATACAGATTATTATATAAATAGATGACTTATTATGAGATAAAAACTATNTACAAGTGTGAAGTTCAATGAAAAGCCTTTCATGATAAAACAAACACATAGACAAAACACACACCAGTCGTATCCAAAGTCAATGAAACTCTTACCGGAACTTTAGCTCCTCGAGCCTTCAAGAGATTGTAAACATCTAAATTCCCATAATACTTAGCATCAGCAGCCGCCTAATTCACCATAAAAATGCAACCTTTAATCCAAATCCATACAATCAACACAACAAAAGTCACAATTTTCACAAGAGAAGCTAGAGGTTTTAAGAAGAAGACAGACCGTACTTCCCCATCGATCACGAGCATCAATGTTAGCTCTCCTGCTAAGAAGAGCCTTAACAACGCCGAGATGACCCTCACAGGCAGCGATGTGAAGCGCCGTACGACCATCAAGATCGATGCTATTAACATCGATCCCTTCATCAAGAAGCTCCTCGACTGCTCTGACATCACCTTTGCTAGCCATAAAGAGAAGCTGCATCGTGGAATCGAGATTCTCCGGTACCGACATATGAGGCTCGTCGTCGCTTCTAGTGGAATCAGGACTCCTCCGGATCGGATCGAGAGAAGACTGACGACCGAAACTAAACCTCATGTTGGT
>NC_025690.1:24233203-24249453 GCF_000633955.1 Camelina sativa
AAAAAAAAAAAAAAAAAAAAAAAAAAAGGAAAAATGAAGAATGAATAGTATGTGTGTGAACAAAAAGATTTAATCATTATTTTCAAAGTTTCCATTTTATATATTCTCGAAAATTATTTAAAAAACAGTACGGCGTCGTTCGCTTATCTATCTGCATTAGCTCATTTTTAGCCATCGGGACGACGTCGTTCTCTGAGGATTTATTATCTATATTTAAATCGTATTTATCTCGGTCCTTAGACACGGAGTGAACGGGACGACGTCCTTCGCTGACCCATTTGCATTATCGCAAGACGCCTGAGCCGGTCGATTAACGGAGACGAGGTTCACATTGTCCATTACAATACCGGTACATGGTTCCTCCTTACTACAATCTAACAAAACCGCCATCTCCGTATTAGAAGTCCCACGTATATCTTCATATCTCACATTTGATACCTTAACTCCAGATTCCTATAAATAACACAAATTATCATACAAATTAAATGAGTCAATATATCGAATTATGGGTATAAGATATGGTTAATTAATGTATCTATTCTTTACCTGTTTAGGGCAAGGTTTGTCAAGACAATAGTGTTGGTCAATAATGATAGGGTTCTTGACCATTTTCATATTGATATGTTGGAAGACGATGTTTTTAGCGAAACTCTTGCTATTTTTTCCCCACGTTTTGATTCTAACTCCGTTATCCGTTCCCGTGAAATCCACGTCACTCACAGTAACGTTATCCACACCTTGTTCCTCCTCTACTCGTCCAAGACTTCCGATACTGTTAGGAACGAAGAGATCATTTTAGCAAAGTTGTATTAGGAAACATGGAAAGCAATAAATGTATTTTTGTTACCTGATGCCGTGGCCTGGACCGCATTTAATGTTTTGTATGAAAACACTAGTGGATCCTGGACCGATAGAGATGCAATCATCACCGGTTGCGATTCTCGAGTTCGTTATATGGACTGAGTGAGATGAATCTACGTGAATCCCATCGGTGTTAGGGCTGTCCGCATCGGCAGAAATCTTAACGCCGTCAATGTTAACGTTATTGCTTGTATCAATCACTATGTGGAACTTCTGGCTGTTAATCGACGTTAAACCATTGATGTTGATGTTATTTGACCCACTAAACCACAAACTCTGCAATTAAGTGTAACAAACAATTATTAAAACTTCATAGAAATTAATAAAGTTTATTCTATCTTGTAGTGGGTCAAGCATACCTTGGCACCGGTAGGACAATTATGGCCACCGTTGTTCTTGCATTTCCATAAACTGGCTCCTTGTGCGTCAAGTATTCCACCGTAGATTGAAACATCCGTAACATCCTCAAACGAAATCCAATGTTCTGAGCTTGCGATAACTCTAAAGTCTCCCGGAGCAACAATTGAGCCTGCTATACGAATAGATATTGGAGCTTGCTTACACTTGTTGCCTTGGAAAACAATGTTCCCAACCATGAACCGGCCTGTTGGTACGATAATAGTTGTAGGATTAGCCGAGGCACAAGCGACGTCCCATGCGGCTAAGAAGGCTTTGGTTGAGTCTTTTGTGCCGTCTGGTTTAGCTCCGTAGGATAAGACGTTGAGTGTGGCTGGAGTCGGAAGGGCTAATGATGAGATTAAGATGAAATAAAGAAAGATGAGAGCCAAAGGAAGAATAAGACATGAAGTGCTGTAAACCATTTTCGTTTTTTTTTTCTTTTTCTTTTTCAGAGATTGTTGAGTAGTGTTGTATGTTCTAAGGATGAATGATACTGTAGAAGAAGATACGTGAGAGGGGAATTTATAGGATTTTTACGATAGTAACGTACTGATGATTAGTTTATATGGAAATTCTTTATTTTATTATTCTATCATTGTATCAACTTGTGCCCAGATCACGGTGTAACTTTTTATGTAATAAAATTGATTGGTTTCTTAACGTAAGATTAACGGAGATTTAATTTCCATAGACGATTGCATTAGTCTATGGTAATGTACGCATGCAGTATATGGTTTGATTTGATTGAAAATGAAAAATGGAAACTGATTATGGATTAATTTGGTATCTCTTTTTTTTTTCCTGGATTGATTAACTATGGATTGAAGTAAAAGAAGACGAAGAAGAAGATTTGGTATCTCCTAGTATGAATTATGATTGTGTTTTCCTTTTATGTATTCTTTGGTATCATTATAAATTAATTTTTACTAACTTGACTGCTTAAGTAATTTATTATTTTTTTCCATAGTGCATGCATAACTTCTTTAATTTTGCCGATTATAAAGGAGTATAGTTTGGACATTAAATTACCTAAAATCCTTGGTGAATTTAGTAACCGATAATCAATGATTCGTCAACTTTTTGGATAGATTCCGATATATAATGGTTGCAATAGACGAAAAAGGATTCACCTATTGAAAACACAATCTAGAAATGTGAAATTGCACATTCAAAACAAGACATAAGGTAAGTATTCAATAAAAATAATAATAATAATTGTCAAATACAGAAAACATGCGCATTATCTTGTGGTGCTACAAGATTCGTATATCACTTGCGTTAAATTCACACTTCATTACGTAAGATTCAGTTTCTTGATTTCTCTATACAAGTAATATCTTGGTTTTTGGTTAGTCAGCAAAATCAATATTGTGGAGACGACTACTCTATAAATGAAACATATAAATTATTTGTAAACTTTTTTCAAAGCTCTCTCAATTTGATATGTTTACTTTTGATAACAATTGTGAAAGTTTAAACTATTATGAACTCACTTTAAAATAAAAATTCCAGTTATAGTGAGTAAGTTAAAACTATATATATATATATATATATATATATATATTTTGAACAAAAGTTAAAACTATATATTAAACAGTTTCTTTACATTGAAGAAGAAAATAGGGAGCCACCAAAATGATGCAAATGTCAACCGAAACAAACTACCCACCAATTATATGTAAAGAAATTGGCGCGAAATTGTGGAGGCTTGTCTTTTAATGTCCTTGTTTTCACTATAACAAAGCAAACTGTAAAAAACATATAACAGAAAATAAAAAAATTTCATGAATAATTTAAAATTAAAATTCCCAACAGTTACATAAAAATAACATAAGTTATAACACAACACATCAAATACATCATTGGTCGCCCTAGTTCATATACTACAAAGCAAGGCCAGGCTTTAAGGTCCACTAGGCCATCAACCGCCACAGGCTCATGCATCTCAATTACGAAATTATAATTTACGTTTCACTACTACAAATTTTTAAGTAATACTTAAAAGAAAAACCATGTTTTCTTTGTTTTTGTCATAGACAATTTGGCTGAAAAAATCCAGCTTCTATTCCTCCGGCGTGAGCACAAGCCGACGCCGCTGGCTTATTCCGGTATGTTAATTTAACGTCTNAAGTAATATCTTGGTTTTTGGTTAGTCAGCAAAATCAATATTGTGGAGACGACTACTCTATAAATGAAACATATAAATTATTTGTAAACTTTTTTCAAAGCTCTCTCAATTTGATATGTTTACTTTTGATAACAATTGTGAAAGTTTAAACTATTATGAACTCACTTTAAAATAAAAATTCCAGTTATAGTGAGTAAGTTAAAACTATATATATATATATATATATATATATATATTTTGAACAAAAGTTAAAACTATATATTAAACAGTTTCTTTACATTGAAGAAGAAAATAGGGAGCCACCAAAATGATGCAAATGTCAACCGAAACAAACTACCCACCAATTATATGTAAAGAAATTGGCGCGAAATTGTGGAGGCTTGTCTTTTAATGTCCTTGTTTTCACTATAACAAAGCAAACTGTAAAAAACATATAACAGAAAATAAAAAAATTTCATGAATAATTTAAAATTAAAATTCCCAACAGTTACATAAAAATAACATAAGTTATAACACAACACATCAAATACATCATTGGTCGCCCTAGTTCATATACTACAAAGCAAGGCCAGGCTTTAAGGTCCACTAGGCCATCAACCGCCACAGGCTCATGCATCTCAATTACGAAATTATAATTTACGTTTCACTACTACAAATTTTTAAGTAATACTTAAAAGAAAAACCATGTTTTCTTTGTTTTTGTCATAGACAATTTGGCTGAAAAAATCCAGCTTCTATTCCTCCGGCGTGAGCACAAGCCGACGCCGCTGGCTTATTCCGGTATGTTAATTTAACGTCTTCAAGTCGTATTCCGGTACAGGGTTTCTTAGAACTACAATCAAGTTTCACTCCAACTTCGGTCGCTGATGTTCCATGTATATCTACAAACAACACATCGCTGATTTTGATCCCCGAAACCTAAAAAGATATTAGTGTGAAAAGAAATGGATTAGTCTCCCCACTATCCAATACAAATACATTGCGGATACTATTACTTAATTGTTTTAGTAAAATGTTACCTGGACAGGACAATTGTGATCAGGACAGTAGTTTTGGTCAATGATGATAGGGTTCTCTACGTTGTCCATTACACAATGTTGGAAACGGATGTCCTTAGCGAATCCACTACTGGGTCTGGCCCATGATTTGATCCTCACTCCGTTGTCTGTTCCCGTAAACGTCACCGTTTTAACAGTCACGTTCTGTACACCTGACTCCACGCTATCTTTTCCCAAACTACCAATGCTGCAAATTTGATCCCATCCAAAATGTTATTATATGAGTGCATATAAATTATTATAAAAAATAAGATATATATCTTCAGAAATATTACCTGATGCCATGACCAGGGCCGCATGCTACATTTTCGATCCATAGTCCGTTAGTGCCTGGACCGATGGAGACACAATCGTCGCCAGTGGAGATTTTAGTATTGAAGATAGAGACGGTGGTGGAAGACTGAACGTGGATACCGTCCGTGTTGGGGCTGTTTCCGGCAGCTAATACTTTGACTCCTTGTAGCTTCACGTTGTTGCAACCGTTTATGACGATGTGGAACATCTGGCTGTTGAGTGACGTCAGCCCAGAGACCACGACGTTGCTTGAGCTCTGAAATCCTATGGTCTGTTTTCATCACATGATTGTAACCATCTCATTTATTAATTTAACGTATTATATTATGAATCCATGGTTGGTCCATGTGAATTGGGAATGTGGTATTATTTATTTTTAAGAAAGGGGTTCAAACTTCATAATTCAGAAAAGGGTTGCCATTATATAATGGGTTCTTTTTCTTGGACTTTAATTAAGCATATTAAACTCTGCAATTGAGCCTCATATTAAATAATTAGCATTCACTATCATATATAGAATATGATTTTTTCTTTTCTTATTAATAAATAGTAAGCTTATACGACGTACCGTTGCACCACTGGGGCATTTCTTTCCGGATTTTTTACAATCCCATAAAGAAACTCCTCGAGCGTCAAGAACTCCGCCGTATACGGTGACGCCGTCGAGATGCTGGAAGAATATCCAATAGTCTTCATTTCCGAGAACTTGATAATCAGCCGGAGCCACCAATGTACCGTCGATACGGAACGTAACGGGCTTGGATTTGCACTTTGAACCGTCGAAATTAAGGCTTCTTAACAAGAACCGACCTTTGGGAACCACAATGGTAACGGGACGAGACGATGCACAAGCGGTTTCCCAAACCGCCATGAACGCTTCGGTTGCGTCTGTCTTTCCGTCTGGTTTAGCTCCGAAAGACAGGACATTGTAGGATTGAGCAAAACAAGATGAGATGAAGAGGAAGAAGAAGAAGAAGACGGAGATGACTAGAAGTGAAACCATTGTATGTGGTTAACGTACGCTTGTTTAGAGATAATAAGAGAGAGAGAGATATAGAGTGGAGTAGTGGTGGTGGTGTGGGAGTTTTAACGGTTATGGAATGTATTTATAGTGTTTGTGTTTGTATGGGAAGGGCTTTTCTTGTTTGTTTGGTTTTGTTTGATTTTTTTTTTTAATTTTAGTTTAGTTATTATTTGAATAAACAAATGGTTACTGGATTTGGCAGGAACCTAAAGCAACATTTTGAATGACTAAGAAATTAGGTGTAAATTTGTTTTGCATGATTGTTTTTATTCATTCAAAACGCATCATATATATATATAAATGTATATAAGATATGTTAAAAATGGAATATTTACGTTTATATATTATTTTTTCAATAGATCATTCATTCATTTGTATTATTCCTTCCGTTTCAAAATATAGGATGTTTGAGTTATAACACGCATATTAAGAAATAGTTACTTTTAGAAAATTTAACCAATCATAAACAATACTGCATAATATAAAATATAAAATTAATCTAAAAGTTGCATGGAAAGTCGGAAACATCCTATATTATGAAACAAAAATACTTCTCTAAACATCCTATATTATGAAACGGAGAGACTATTAATTGTCGTGTAAGTTGAGTTAGAACAAAGCTCAGCTAATTATGATAAAGTAGGTAAATATCACAAATAACACTTTTGTATTAGCAATGTTAGCTCCGTTTTTTCACATGTTTCAAGGATTGGTATGAGTTTCACGAAAGAAACTTGTTATTATATCATGATGGGTCCAAAGAAAATTAAATGGCGTGGCAATGGCACTGAGGAGAAGAAGCAGAGCAAGAAAATTAAATGAGAAGTTCGTGGACTGAGAAGATAAAGACTTGGTCCAAAAAGTTTGTTAAGTTATCATTTGTAAATTAATGGAAATTTTTTGGTAATTCCTTGAAAAACATAAACCATACCTCACGTACTTGAATTTCAATTGTTGTAGGGACTGAGGTCATACTATCTGTTTTGTTCCTTTCCTATATGAGCACACAACGATCATCCATCGTTTGCTTTGCTTTGACTGGGAACTATATATCACATATCAACATACAAGCTTAGATAAGTGTTCTTGGATCATTTGTTTAATTAGATAATAAAGCATCCATCTTTCAAGTAAATTACGTAATGCCTTAATTTCCACACCGCAACAAATACAAAAACAATGACGGGCCGGGTAGTGTGAAAGAGAAAGCAGGAGAAGTAAAATAAAAGGTAGAAAGCGAAATTACATTGGTCAATATAACTTTAGTGGAGAAATACACGAAACAACGTACGTGGAAATGCGAAGAGTTCGTTAATTTATGAGAAGAACACGTAAAGTCTTTACACTTTTGGCAGCCCCTCCAACGTGCTCAAGCCGCAAAAGTATTTTACTTCAATTATTCTGTTTTGAAATCATATTTTCGTAAAAAGATTGTTAGCGAATTATCAAGTAATGTGGATAAAATTGATATATCACAAAATCCGTTTTAGAATTTTAATGAATTGATTATTTTCGTGAAGTGGCTTATGATTCGTGTTCTTATCTTCAAATAGCAAAGTGTAATTTTTTACTAACAAATATATTCATCTTGAAAGTATTTCTGTATGTTTGTTTTTATATAAAAAAAAAAAGTATTAGTTTTGTATCTGACCCACATCCGATGAATGAAAGATAGAGTTGAATTCTGTATAGCAGCCAAATGGATTAAGCCACTTGTTTATAGGCACAATATCGGGGATTTAAATTGGTAACTTTAGATGACGCCGAATAGTAACTAATAATGATCACGGTTCACGTTGGCCATGCTGCCTGTGCATGATGGTATAACGTTTTCACGTTGGCACAAGCCACAAGATCAATGCATGAGGCCATTTTTTTAACGATTAGCTTTACTTTCCAATATATATACATTTTATAAACGTTACACGATCGTTTTTTTTGTTTGGAAATAACCACACTACTTGGGGGTGCGCTGAATAGATATTTTTAGTCCTTTTTTTGTGGTATCATGTGATCGAATTTCTTTTAGGTGTCTAAACAATATTATGATCATGTTTGGATGGATGAGCCACATAGTTTATATTTTACGGAAAAAAATTCATTATCAGAATATGAATCACACTATCTGAAATATGTTATGTAGATGTTCAAAAAGCTGACAAAGAGGAATAGAGGATTACGGAACAAGTCTAAATGGGAAAACAATATTTGGATGATCGGCGCAACATGGTTACGGAGTGTGACAAGTGGAAAAGAAAACGAGAAAAAGCCAATCATCACACCGAAAGGTTCTTTCAATTTAATTTCTCCAAAATTAAATTTCTTCCGTATACTCATACTTGAATGTTTTCTTAAGTCAAACATTTGATTACTCACATTTTTCGAGTTCATGCACTTCAATTAACGTGCTAATGGTGAGAAAATAAAGATAAGATAAGATTAATTAACTACTCGAATATACTTTTCCGGTAATTACTTATTTCTTAGTGAAAGCCAATGGAAGGATCATATGATTCGCCGAATTAGTACTGATTGCATGTTCAAGGATCGAAGTTGATTTGTGACTCAATCCTTGCGCTAACCTAGAAGAATGGTGCTATATGAAAATTTCCATATATATGTAATAGTATAGGATACGCTTTTACGATATATATGCTAATCCACTTTTTTATTATGTTATGAACCTATGATCCCTGGATATATCTGATAGCCATGTGTGGGGCAATTAAAGGGTATGTTAATGTGTTGTTTGTTTTCGTTTTTTTGGTTGTTTTTTTTACCTCTTCTTATAAAATACTGTATGTATATTGCGATATATGTCTAGTATTCCAAACCAAATATATACTATAAGGTATAGGGACTCAACCATAATAAACTAATCATCAATTATACATTTTCAAAAACAATTTTTTATGCTCTCATAATTATGTTGTCGAGGGTTGATCACATGCATTGTAAGATCTCAAGGAATATCATGTTTAAATTCACGTAACACATTTATTACGTGATATCATGGACAATGTCAAATTTTTGATTCCTCTATTATCCTTTGCCAATACTCCACTCAATTTTAGTGATTTTGATATGGTGTTCGGATTATTGTTTTTAATATTATTGTCTGATTTACATGAGTAAAAAAAAACCAAAACATAAGTAAAATATAAGCAAAACATAGGTTAAATATTTGCAAGTATTTATTTTTATAATAAATAAAATTAATTTTTTAATATCATACCATCTCTTTTTTATTATCTCTTTGAAGTTAGAATATATGGTCTACCATACCATTTTTTTTATAAACAATTAATAATGTGCTAAAAAAACACATTTTTGCAATCAAAAATCAAACCATCTAATATTTATCATCACGTAAAGCTTCAAGAGAAAAAAGCCTTTGAAGACCTGAAAAGTAAGGACTGAGTGTAGATATGTTTGGTTCCCACTTCTTTTACTTTTGATAATTTGGTGTAGTTCCCTAATATTTATCATCATGATCACCAACGATCTCATCTCAGTTTAATCTATATTTTTTTTGTTTGTTAATATTTATGTTATTGCAAATATTATAAACTATGTCGTTAATATTACAATTTCTAGTTTTACGTCGTTACAAATAGTAGATTTTACAAACTACACATAAGCCATATATAATTCTACAGCTTATTAAATTCAAATCAAACCCCATAAATTTTGAATTTAATACTTACCAATTATATACTATCTATGCGTCAAAGTAAGGATGAGCAACGAAGCGAAAAGCGTTCGAGATATTAAAATCTAAAGCTGAACAGGCTGTTGGCGCAGCCGTTGATGGAGAAGACAAGCGCCGGTTTCGAGAGACAAGAAGTACTTAACAATCACTCCCTTGTCTCCCTTAGTTCGAACTTGTGAAATCGCTGATGCAACAACATAGGTATATATATTTTTTGATATTTGTTAATTTGAGATGTTTTTTTTTTTTTTGATACGTTTTCTTCATTCTAATTTTTGTAGGTTTGGGTTTCATTGTCTCTCTGCGTGGCCAAAAAAACTATGTCTTTCTTAAGGTTGATTATCGTTGAAAAAAAACTATATATGTTAATTATCGACTTATCGTTGCAAATATTTATTATAACCTATGTATGTTGTTGCTAGCGATGTAGTTCCTATATATGTTAATTATCGTTGCAATATTTACCATTACACCCAAAAAAAAACTATGGTTGCAAATATTATATATAACCTATCTTTTCTCTTCTTTACCCATAATTCTACTACTACGTTAGCATATCACCCTTGGTGCAGCAGTAGGAGGGTGGGTTCCACACAACCTATTAAATTGTATCAAGAAACAACAAAGAACAATATACTTTTGTCTTAAATCTAAACGTTTGGTGTCATGTGTAACACTAATGACTAAACGAACACATGAAATAATTAAATGAAATTGCAATGTCAAATACGAAAGATATACATATATTTTTTAATTATTTTTGTATTAAATTAGAGGAGGAAAAAAGTGGCATCACTTGAGGTAAAAAAGTCTCTCTCTGCTTACACGGAAAAAGCACACAATGAAAAAACATTGGCAAGCATTGTTTTTCCATTCCCAGGTGGCCCAAAGAGAAGCAGGCCTGAAATTATGAAATTTTACCAAAGATGGCAATGGAGAAGATCAAGAAGAAACCAAACTTGCAAATGGATGTAAACCATCAGTTAATGGTTTCAATATTATTGTCTGTTTTACTTACATATGCGTCACTTTCTAAAGACTTTTAATAAATGTTTTTGATATTAGTTCTGCGAATTATTGAGATTTTCTTCTGTATGGGTTCCACTTTTTTTTTTTTTTTTAAACTCTCATACAACAACAAACGATTTTCCAGAAATCAACAAACAAACAAAATTAGTTTCCATGCCATATTGCCATGCTCAATGATTCTCTCATTTGGGTATAAAACAATTTTTGCAGTTTCCTGCCCAACAAGGCTTTGAAGAAATAAGCCAAGGTAAAGAGATGTGAGGGTGGTTAAACAATGATTAGAATAATCCTAATTAATATATTAATTTTGAGTTCAAGAGCTGTAGCTTCACGTTAACAAAAATGTGGCTTTCCTGCTTTAAAGAAAAAAAATCTCTAGACTTAGTACTTAAAGCTCCAGCCTAGACTAGACTTAAGTCTTTTTCTTCTATCATTATTTCTTCTGAAAAACAAAGTTTTGTAAAATGGTAGTTTTAAAAAGAATAAAAATAATTAAGAAAAAAAAATAAATGTATGGATCCGATGACATCTTGACTTATTGAGGGCCCATTATTAGGAATGGAGGTCTTGTTTACCTTTTAAAAGAAGCCCAATTTATTTCCAAGTGTAGAAACATTAATACTTTTTTTTTTTGTTTCTTTTTTTACCAAACTACTTACTTTTACATACCAAAACTAGAATCATACTTAATTTTACACTTAATGTTTGCACTCAGAATTAAGAAAACATCGTTGCTACATCAAAACAACAAATCATGTAAACGAATCCAAATCAAAACCAATATAACAAAGACTCAAAATTTGAAACTTTGCAAGTCTTTTAATCAAAATTTGCATGTAAACGAACGAATTCATATCAAAATTTTGTATTGTTTTAGTTTGTTTGATGCAAATCAAACTTTGCCTTGGTCCTCTAATCTTCAGAAGATTTATCTATAATACTCGCTGGCTGAAGCCTAAAAGCCAAAGGCAGAGCAAGATGTTGGTAAAGCGATCGATGAAGAAGACAAACGGCGGTACCAAAATGATGTGGCGTTCCTTCAGTGTAGATATGTTTGGTTCCCACTTCTTGTGCTTTTGATAATTTGATATTTTTTTCTTTTTATCCACAATTCCCTAATATTTATGAACATCATTAAATAAGTATGATTCTGGTTTGCCAAAGAGAAAAAAAAAAGTATGATTGTTTCTATACCAAGGCAAAGTTTGATTTGCATCAAACAAACTGAAACAATAAACAAAATTTTGATATGAATTCGTTCGTTTACATGCAAATTTTGATAAAAAGACTTGCAAAGTTTCAAATTTTGAGTCTTTGTTGTATTGTTGATTGGATTCGTTTTACATGATTTGTTGTTTTGATGTAGTAACGATGCAGGTCCCTACACTTAAATGTTTTCTTAATTCTGAGTGCAAATACAGTTTGGATTGTGTTGTGTGTTCAACTCTTTTACATATGCCAAATTCTATGAATTGACATTTTTCTGATCATTTGTATGCCAAAAGGCTTGAGTTTGTTCTTTCTGCAATTGTTTCTTGCTGTGAAGCAATGTCATGAGAAGGATATATCTCATGTTAACCTTGGAGCTAAAATTAGTTTCTGAACTTCCTGCAGGTGGTGATGAAATCACAAGGATGACAACTTTGTATTGCTGCAGAGAATCAAAGATCTGGGACTCTGTGACATATACTCGTGACATATTTGATGTCCTTCAAACTGGTTTTGTAACTTCTACAATTTCTGTTATTTTTTTGCTTTAGACACTCACATTTTGAGGATCACCAATGGATGAGAAAAAATAATCTCCTATATATTAATAGAGAAGTACTCTCACAAAAAAGTTGATGTGTCGCGCTCACAGACCTCCTGTACATTTCTAATAAATACCTTTACTTTTCATTGTTATTTATATAAATATGCTACTGTAATATTATGAGCCAATGTTTTTTATTAATATTTAAAAATAAAAATTTAATCAACTATTAAATCCAAAAATGTATTTAATTATCATTTTTTATAGCCCATTTACTTATTAAAAGTAAATTACACTTCACAAGAAAAAAAATATTCATTTATTTATCACTTTTATCATTTTTCTCATTGCATTTTTAAACTTAGGATTAGTTTAATTAAATCTATTAGTTTAAAAATATTGTTTTATCTATTTAATGGTATAGTGATATTGATAATAATGTGAAACATAAAATATGTGAATTTGATTTTTAGAGACACAAAAAGACATCAAACTTTCTACACCAGCTTACAATTTTTTTTCAAGTTCAAATATTTCACGGGTGAAACATATTTTACAAAAAAAAATCGCAAATTTGAATAAACGAAAAAGAAATTTACTTACATATTTTATTTTATGCAAAAAAATCTTAAATCTCAAATAATAATTTTACTCATAATATTTTATTTAAATCGATTTATCCCGTACATAGTGCGGGTTGGTACCTAGTACAAAGTTAATGGGGATGCTTAAATTTAAATGTTAAATTTCATATTAAATTATACTTGAGACACCAATAAAAGGTTTTTACCAATGTGGATGGTCTCAATAAGTCAAGAACGACTAAAGGGTGTCTTCGGATCCATACATTTATTTATTTTTGTTCTTTTTAAAACTACCATTTTACAAAACTTTGTTTTTCAGAAGAAATAATGATAGAAGAAAAAGACTTCAGTCTAGTCTAGGCTGGAGCTTGTAAAATCTTCCAGCTGAGCGTACTTTAGAAATATCGGAACCAAGTAGAGAGTAATGTCTAGCCTCTAGGCAGTTTAAAGCAAGCTTACTTCTCAAGAGTTCGAGTACCTTAATCAACACAAAGGTTGGGACTTGGGAGCGGTGAAAGTTTCTCTACTATTTGTTTTTTGTTTGTTAAAGGGCCAAGTCTCTCAACGTTTCGTACAAAGAGGAGCCGTAGGTCAGTGTTTCAAATTTTCAACCAAGACACGACTCGGGCCTGGCTATATATAGCTTATGGTACTGATAGCTTATAAATAAATTTCTTCAACCATATACAAACAATTTAATTAAAAATATAGAGAGGAGCCATCAGCCATGCATTGCATATATTCCCGCCCAATTGTCCTGCAGAATTTCCTCCACGTGACACCACCACAATCACATTAATAAATTAATTCCAACTTTGACAGATCACTTTTGTTTCTCCGATCCACTTGGTTTCATGTTGCTGTATTAGTACCGCATAAAATATATCGCATTCGACTTCATTCTTTAACCCGAGTTTGATTTCTCGTGAACAGAGTATTTCAAATCTTAAAAAGTAGAGATCAAAAGAATAAAATGAATCAATGAATCAAGTTAAAAAGGAAATCCAATAAGCATTTGCATCATGGATATTGAGAGTTATATTTTGTTTATTGCAATAGTTCATGCATCTATAGACTAATATTCGCACAACAATAAGTTGTACACACAATAGCCATAAGTGCATTCGCATTAAAATAAAATGGAATATAGGAATCAAGTAATATTTAGGTCACTTATATATTAATGCACCGCGTCTAACGCGATTAGTCATTAATACACGGGATCGTCCGATCTAAAACAGAGTATTTTTTGTTCCCTATATATATATAACCTTTCTCATTATATCATCTTAAATCATTATAATCATACAAAGCCGTCACCCAAATTAGAAGAAATCTCTAAGATGGCCAATAACATCTCTTTTCCTTGTTCCATCATATTATTATTATCTATTATCTTCTTCTTTTTTATCAACTCATCACACGCAATGCCATCGTTTAACGTACAAAGATACGGAGCTAGAGGTGATGGAAGAACAGATGCGACCAACTCCTTTTTGACAGCTTGGTCATTAGCATGCCGCTCACGGGCTAGGGCCATGGTCTACATTCCCCGTGGAACATATATGGTCAGAAACCTAGTATTTTGGGGTCCTTGCAAGAACGTTATAACTTTCAAAATCGATGGAACACTCGTGGCTCCGGCAAACTATTGGAGTATAGGTAATTCCGGTTACTGGATTCTCTTTGCTAAAGTAAACCGGATCTCGGTTTATGGTGGCACCATTGATGCTAGAGGAGCTGGTTATTGGTCATGTAGAAAGAAAGGTGGACATTGTCCTCAAGGTGCAAGGGTATGTATGTATGTTCATATTGAAAAGTGGATTTTGATTTGTTCGTTAACTAGCTGTTTCAATTTAATATATAAACTGAATATGATTTCATTTGCAGTCCATATCGTTTAGCTGGTGCAGTAATGTTCTACTAAGTGGTCTAACGTCGTTCAATAGCCAAAATATGCACGTCACGGTTCATCATTCCTCTAATGTTCGGATTCAAAACATAAGAATTAGAGCTCCAAGTGGAAGCCCTAACACCGACGGTATTCACATCCAATCTTCTTCTGGAGTCACTATTACTGGCGGAACCATTGCGACCGGTGATGACTGCATTGCTCTTAGTCAAGGATCTAGGAACATTTGGATCGAACGGGTGAACTGTGGACCTGGACATGGAATCAGGTAACTGAAGTTAACAATATGTTATCTTCTTAAATATGATGATGTACTACCCAATTAAGACATTAATTAAGATGGGTTTTGCTTGTAAATGTGATGCAGCATTGGGAGTCTTGGGGATTACGCTAATGAGGAAGGTGTGCAGAATGTAACCGTAACGAGCTCTGTTTTCACCAAGACGCAGAACGGAGTAAGAATAAAGACTTGGGCTAGGCCGAGCAGAGGGTTTGTGAGGAATGTTGTATTTCGGAATTTGATAATGAGGAATGTTGGTAATCCGGTGATTATCGATCAGAACTATTGTCCTAATGGAAGAGGATGTCCTCGTCAGGTGAATAATCTAGTCGATTTAGCTTAACGCAAGTCTTAGAATCTAGTCTTTGTTTGATGATGTAATTTTTGTTATGACNCATGTAGAAAGAAAGGTGGACATTGTCCTCAAGGTGCAAGGGTATGTATGTATGTTCATATTGAAAAGTGGATTTTGATTTGTTCGTTAACTAGCTGTTTCAATTTAATATATAAACTGAATATGATTTCATTTGCAGTCCATATCGTTTAGCTGGTGCAGTAATGTTCTACTAAGTGGTCTAACGTCGTTCAATAGCCAAAATATGCACGTCACGGTTCATCATTCCTCTAATGTTCGGATTCAAAACATAAGAATAAGAGCTCCAAGTGGAAGCCCTAACACCGACGGTATTCACATCCAATCTTCTTCTGGAGTCACTATTACTGGCGGAACCATTGCGACCGGTGATGACTGCATTGCTCTTAGTCAAGGATCTAGGAACATTTGGATCGAACGGGTGAACTGTGGACCTGGACATGGAATCAGGTAACTGAAGTTAACAATATGTTATCTTCTTAAATATGATGATGTACTACCCAATTAAGACATTAATTAAGATGGGTTTTGCTTGTAAATGTGATGCAGCATTGGGAGTCTTGGGGATTACGCTAATGAGGAAGGTGTGCAGAATGTAACCGTAACGAGCTCTGTTTTCACCAAGACGCAGAACGGAGTAAGAATAAAGACTTGGGCTAGGCCGAGCAGAGGGTTTGTGAGGAATGTTGTATTTCGGAATTTGATAATGAGGAATGTTGGTAATCCGGTGATTATCGATCAGAACTATTGTCCTAATGGAAGAGGATGTCCTCGTCAGGTGAATAATCTAGTCGATTTAGCTTAACGCAAGTCTTAGAATCTAGTCTTTGTTTGATGATGTAA
>NC_025690.1:24255583-24258165 GCF_000633955.1 Camelina sativa
CTTTTGCAAACATAAAAGGAACATCAACAACACCAATAGCTATGAAACTGGATTGTAGTGGAAGCAATCATTGCACCGGGCTTAGGTTACAAGACATTAAGCTCACTTACATGAGAAGATCATCAGCTTCTTATTGTAGGAATGTCCATGGACGAGCCTCTGGAGTTATGGTTCCAAGGAATTGCATGTAAAACTTAAGAATCCAAGATTATTAATTGGGGTTCATATACATATGTAAACCCTAAGACTGTTGGATGTAGATATATATATTCCAGAGTGATATTTATTTGATGTTTCATAACCTTAGATTCATCCAAATTTGAATGTGATGAATTCTTTGGTGGAAATGAAAAAAAAAAGAAGCAACCAATGTGCTAGTAGCCTAGTGCCAATTCTTCTTTACTTGAATTCTTTTCCATCTGAAATTTGTAAAATTCGTAACGCGTTATAATAACAAGAGATTATTATTTGGGTTTAACAAATGTTTATTTTCTTCTGACATATCCAGGTGACTCGTTGTATATTTAATATATGGTTAAAAAAAATTGGCATTACAAGAAAAGTAAAATATAAAGTTAGATCTTGTACTTCTCGATTCAATAATTTTTGTATCATAAGAAAAAAAGATTACAAGCAATTAAGTAATTAACGGATAGATTACAACCTGTACTGTACGTAAGATTCAATATCATGAATGGATTGGATGACGTGTCTATATACAATTGGTCGACATTTTGACTCTGTGCTATAGTAGCGCAAGATTCGGAGGGTTTTTCTCTTTAGCCGCTGAGATCTGACCTCTCCCCTTCCGTAACCACTAACCACCCACATGTCACGTTCCAATTCCATAACATAAGGCTTGTCTACATGAATATGAATATGTTTTCCAATTTGATTTTTTTATCGGTTTTGTCTTATTTTTTTCAAAAATTGTTTATTCAAGATCTTACCAATGAGATCAACCTATACGAAACTTGAACTAATTATTTTTTCTTCACGACTAACTAATTGTTGTACTTTTAGTAAATAAATTTATCGAATATATAGTACTATAGCTAGAAGTACGTAGCCGACACATTATATAAAGGAAA
The DNA here is from genome assembly GCF_000633955.1 of Camelina sativa. NCBI lineage: Eukaryota > Viridiplantae > Streptophyta > Magnoliopsida > Brassicales > Brassicaceae > Camelina > Camelina sativa. Next base: position 24,256,675 of record NC_025690.1, read on the forward strand.
CGTGGATATCACATGTTTATCAGTTGTCTCTACCTATTATAAGTTGCTTGATGAGTTCCGATTGCTTATCATTTACATGTAAGCCGTACTGTACGTATCATTTTTCTATAGTAGTTTCGTGATGAATCTATCAGCATCGGACTGGCATTATTCATATGCATTGGGTTTGATTGAACTTTGTCCTACCGGTCGATTTAACGTCTTCTGACTAATCCTAAAAGATGACAAAGAAAAAACTTAATTAGTCCACCAAGTTTTCAACTTAACCTCAATATCAGGATGAACCTAATTTATTTGCTTTACAAAGATCATGCACTACAATCAGCCGAAAACAGAAACGGTTAAACCCCTATTTACCAGAGGTGCAAAAGTCTTTGTTCCTAGTGGAAGTAAACGAAAAGAGAAGCGAATCTGTAGGGCTCTGTATTGTCTTCGGTATAAATTTCTCCAATTTTTGGGTTTGTTTTGTTTTGTTTTTTTGTTTTTTTTTTGGTCTTTCACTTAACCTTAACATAACATGTAAAACAAATCGATAAACATGATTGTCCTATTAAAACATTATTCCGTTTGATGCCGGATTTTGAGTAAAATCGATGGTATTTTGAACATATTTTCACCATTATATTCGCTTATTCGATTTCTTTCTGAGCAAGAAGCTTTTTTTTGTTTGTAATTTCTAAAAAAAGCCTTTGAGAATGCTCTATCATGTCCCTTATTAGTTCTCTGTAAAGCTTTTGAAAATATTTTCGGTCTAAAGCTAACGTAACATGTTCGAAAATTTTAATCAGAATATTGTTAGTAAGATTATTTTTTAGGTTCACTGCAGAAGAAGCCATTTAAGAATTTATAATTGAGAGTTTGCGACAAACCGTCATTGATGACGGTTCGGCTCGTCATGATCCATTCAACGTTCACGTAAACCCATGTGATAAACTATCAGTAGATGAGCATGATTAATATACCAAAAAAAGGGAAAAAAAAAAGAGCATTAGTAGATGAGCATGACTAATCTATCTTTTTATATATGTAGGTTGTCGTTATTTGTGGTAAATTTACTACAAAGAACTTCACTAATATTTCTACCTGTCCATGTGTAGGGAAACAAAAAAAGTTGTCTGAAGTAATGAATTAAGTTGAAAAGGTAACTAGCTCAATGGGCATTGCATTTGAATAAATTATAATGATGACGTGAAAGTTAGGGTACTATTTTTTTTTTTTTTTTGAAACACAGTTAAGGGTACTATTTTGTTTTGTAATAATTATTCGTACAATGATAATAAGTTAAACTCACATTATCATCAAATAATTACGGAATGAAGTAAAATATGGTCATAGTAGCCATTAAATTCACCGCATATAACGCGATTAGTCATTAATACACGGATAGTCCGATCTAAAACAAAAAAAAATTCTGCCTCCTATATATAGGGTCATATATAATTTCTTCTTAAATCATACAAGATGGCCAATAACATCTCTTTTTCTTGTGCA
>NC_025690.1:24264879-24270529 GCF_000633955.1 Camelina sativa
TATTTTTTTTTTTTTTTTGAAACACAGTTAAGGGTACTATTTTGTTTTGTAATAATTATTCGTACAATGATAATAAGTTAAACTCACATTATCATCAAATAATTACGGAATGAAGTAAAATATGGTCATAGTAGCCATTAAATTCACCGCATATAACGCGATTAGTCATTAATACACGGATAGTCCGATCTAAAACAAAAAAAAATTCTGCCTCCTATATATAGGGTCATATATAATTTCTTCTTAAATCATACAAGATGGCCAATAACATCTCTTTTTCTTGTGCAATCATATTATTCTCTATATTCTTTTTTCTTATGAACTCAACCAACGCAATGCAATCATTTAATGTACAAAGATACGGAGCTAGAGGTGATGGCAGAACAGAAGCGACCAAACCATTTTTGACGGCTTGGTCATTAGCATGCGGCTCACGGGCTCAAGCAATGGTCTACATTCCCCGTGGAACGTACTTGGTTAGAAACCTAGTCTTTTGGGGTCCTTGCAAGAACATTATAACTTTCAAAATCGATGGGACGCTCGTGGCTCCACCGAACTACTGGAGTATAGGTAATTCCGGTTATTGGATTCTCTTTGCTAAAGTAAACCGGATCTTGGTTTACGGTGGCACCATTGATGCAAAAGGAGCTGGCTATTGGTCTTGTAGAAAGAAAGGTGGTTATTGTCCTCAAGGTGCAAGGGTATGTAAAGCTAAGTTCGATTTTTTCGTTAACTAGCTATATTAATTTGTTATATGATATACAGACTAATTTTTTTTAATATGGTTTCTTTCAGTCTTTATCATTTAGCTGGTGCAACAATGTTCTATTAAGCGGGTTAACGTCATTGAATAGCCAGAATATACACATCACAGTTCATCATTCTTCTAATGTTCGGATTCAAAACATAAGAATTAGGGCTCCGAGTGGAAGCCCTAACACCGACGGTATCATCGTCCAATCTTCTTCTGGAGTCACCATAAGTGGTGCAACCATAGGGACTGGTGATGACTGCATTGCTCTTACTCAAGGAGTTAAGAATGTTTGGATCGAGCGTGTGAGCTGTGGACCCGGACATGGAATCAGGTAACTAAAGTTAAAACTAATCGACTGCAAATATGATGATTTCAGTTAAGTCATTAGCATGAGTTTGATTGAATATGTGATGTAGCATTGGGAGTCTTGGGGAATACACTAATGAGGAAGGTGTGCAGAACATAACCGTCACGAGCTCTGTTTTCACCAAGACGCAAAATGGAGTAAGAATAAAGACTTGGGCTAAGCCGAGCACAGGGTTTGTAAGGAATGTGCAATTTCGAAATTTGATAATGAGGAACGTAGAAAATCCATTGATCATTGATCAAAACTATTGCCCTAATAGAAACGCTTGCTCTCGTCAGGTGAGTAGCCTAATCGATTTTGGCTTAGTTCTTCCATAGTTTGTTGTTAGTATGAAGGGAATCTTATTATGCTTGATAATATATATAGGAATCTGGTATAAAGATAAGTGGAGTGACTTACNCCATAAGTGGTGCAACCATAGGGACTGGTGATGACTGCATTGCTCTTACTCAAGGAGTTAAGAATGTTTGGATCGAGCGTGTGAGCTGTGGACCCGGACATGGAATCAGGTAACTAAAGTTAAAACTAATCGACTGCAAATATGATGATTTCAGTTAAGTCATTAGCATGAGTTTGATTGAATATGTGATGTAGCATTGGGAGTCTTGGGGAATACACTAATGAGGAAGGTGTGCAGAACATAACCGTCACGAGCTCTGTTTTCACCAAGACGCAAAATGGAGTAAGAATAAAGACTTGGGCTAAGCCGAGCACAGGGTTTGTAAGGAATGTGCAATTTCGAAATTTGATAATGAGGAACGTAGAAAATCCATTGATCATTGATCAAAACTATTGCCCTAATAGAAACGCTTGCTCTCGTCAGGTGAGTAGCCTAATCGATTTTGGCTTAGTTCTTCCATAGTTTGTTGTTAGTATGAAGGGAATCTTATTATGCTTGATAATATATATAGGAATCTGGTATAAAGATAAGTGGAGTGACTTACGCAAACATAAAGGGAACATCAACAACACCTATAGCAATGAAACTGGATTGTAGTGGAAGCAAGCCATGCACAGGGCTTAGGTTACAAAACATTAATCTTACTTACATGAGAAGATCGTCAGCTTCATATTGTAGGAACGCCCATGGACGATCCTCTGGAGTTATGGTTCCAAGGAATTGTATGTGAAATCAGAAATCCAATATTCGATTCATTGGGATTTTACATATACATACTTAATTAGATATATTACAAGGTGATACTTGTTTCCCTTGACAAAAAAGGTGATATTTGTTCCATGTTTCATAACCTTATATTCTTCCAAATTTGAATGTGGTGAATGTGAATCGATTGTTTGGCTTATGAAATGCGCTTGTAACAAAAATTCAAGAAAACATTATTATTTTATCTTGAAAATCAATAATTTGTTCCTTTTACTATTTCAAAAAGTTGAAAGGTCTCGGACTATTGTGTCGCTTATTAATTTATCCAACATCAGTGTTTCTTTAAAATGTTTGCAAGTAAATTTTTGTAACTAGTGATCGATTGTAACTTTTTAGGCTATTAAAAGTCTATACAACGTTCACTAGTTACACCAGCGGTCATATGTCTCATCTCACACTCTACACACATTACCAATACAACGTTCATAATTTACCTTTTTTCTCGAACGACTTAGGTCTCTGATACATGTGTAATCCTGCGCGCAATGTAGACGCGGTGATTGCCACCGCTATGAAATCATCACATGATAATTTAGTTTAGCGCGTGGTCCCCAGTTTTTCTATCATTGAATTTGCATAATTTGGCTTCTACCAATTCAGTTGCTAGATTACTACTACTAAATAAACTACTGAAAACTTATATCAGCTTTATTATCTGCTTAAAGCAAAATTCATCAAACAGATCCAAGAGGGGAACGTGGGTGACACGTGATCATTAAGATTTGCTTTAAAAGTTCTCATTGCTTCTCTCTATTATTTTTTAACGTTTTCTTCGTGTCCTTGCCAAAAACTAGTCTCTATCGTTTTACTTCAACTTTTTTTTTTTTTTTTGCTAAATAAGTTTTACTTCAACTTGATCGTCTCAAGATTATATTTGGCTATCCCACATGCATTAACTAGTTTAATTCTTCCTTTGGTTTCAAACTGTTCTTTATTTATATAAATTATAAACTAAGCTTGAATAGTAGTGTGTTTACGGTTTCCTTTTTGTTGATAACTAAAAAAGTATTAGATATATATATATATATATATATATATATATATCAGGTGTTTGTTTAATTACGGTTTACCACTTAGGTAATTACCTATTTACCTCCAACCTTAAACTTAAAGGATTCTAACCTATTAGGCTATTACATAATTAGCTCCCTTCATCATCTTAAAATCGTAGTCGTAGGAAAGAAATGAAGTTTCGGAGAAGAAAATTATAATTACTTTCTTTTTAATGCTTCTATAAAGCTTTTTGACAATATCTACCTTCGGTCTCAAGCCAAAATGGTCGAACATTCAAATCAAAAACAAATTAAAACATCTAAAATGATTGATTAGGTTACTTGGAGAAGAAAACTATTTAAGAGTTGAGACTAACCGTCATTGATAACGGTACGGTCCATCACTCCATTTACGTAATCCCATGTGATAATTATTCTAATAACCATATATTTATGTTACGTCCCATGTTACATGTTGCTTATTACGTGATAAGTAAACATTGGTTGACTTTCAGTTAATCTTTTTTTTAAAGAGCTTTTGTTGACTAATGCTTCTCCTGACCGTAGGATTCGGAGGCTTTCTTGCATCTACGGCTACGATTGATTATAAGATTTCCACTGTCCACATGTCACATGCCATAAATTATGCTATTGCTAATGCTTTTTTTTTTTTTGACAAACTGCTATTGCTAATGCTATACATGAAACCTGGTCAAGTCTTGACTTCACTCTTTCGCAATTTTTTTTTTTTTTTTTTTTTGACAAACTGTTTTTGCTTATCTTAGATAAATACTTATGTATAAAATATAATTTAACCGAAGAACGATAGAAAAGTCCACGGACACTAGCATGATTTATTTATTCTATTTTGCAATTACATATTTATTATTTATTACATTCTCGACTTCAACTAACAAAAAGATTTAAATTATACAAGTGAACATGTATCACATGCTTACTCGTTTATAGATGAGCATTATTTGCTTAAGACCTTCACAACTGCTTATCATCACATGCGTTTATGCGAACCGTACATATCATTCATTTGAATTTAATCAATATCAAACAATCATTAGCATTATAATTTAGAATTTTGTCAACGTATTCTTTTAAAAACAAACAAAAAATATATTCAGACATACCACTATATATACAGTTACATATAAAATACCCACCATAACCGTCTCCGATTACTTCACCCTCACACTACACCACAAACACAAAACATAAATACTTCTACCAAAATCCCAAAATCTACAAAGATTTATCACTCTTTCTCTTTTTAAGAAACATCAAATATGGATAATAATAATAAGCTCTTAGCTGTTTTGCTAATGTTCTTGTCAAGCTTCTTGCTGATAAGATCATCAACGGCTGCTTACAACTACAATGTCGTCAACTTCGGTGCCAAACCAGACGGTCGAACGGACTCCACAAAAGCCTTCCTTGGCGCGTGGCAAGCAGCTTGCCGTTCAGCTGCATCTGTCACTATAACGGTACCGAGAGGGAGCTTCTTGCTCAAACCGGTGGAGTTTCGTGGTCCGTGCCGCAGTAGAATCACGTTCCAGATCTATGGAACGATTGTAGCTCCTTCGGATTACCGCGGTTTGGGAAATTCCGGTTATTGGATTTTGTTTGTGAAAGTTAACCGGATCTCGATCAATGGAGGAACGTTAGATGCTAGAGGTGCTTCTTTTTGGGCTTGTCGTAAATCCGGAAAGAGTTGCCCTGCTGGCGCCAGGGTAAGATAAACCGATTTAACCAACTATTTTTTAATTTTGGTTTTCTAAATTTTTGAAAAAATAGTAACAAATATTAAAAATCGAATAGGTATGATTTGGTTTGACATCGTCTCGATTTCGATTCATCGTTTATAGTAAAATATTTGATTGGGTTTTCTAAAGACTTTTTGTTTTACTCTAATTAAAAAAAAATTAGTAACATGTATAATATCAAATTAGTTTGTATATGGTTTTGGTGTTTCAATTCAAAATTTTGTTTTCATCGGATATAATATAGCAATGAATTTTAATATACTTTTAAGATTTCAATATGTTTATTTTACCTTTTCAGTTTGACACGGCTTTGCATATTCTACTTTCAACTCCTAATCGATAATATTGGCGATGATGCTTTTTTTTTTGCAGTCAATGACGTTTAACTGGGCAAACGACGTCGTAGTAACCGGTTTAACATCAATTAACAGTCAAGTAACACATTTAGTTATAAACAGCTGCAACAACGTAGTCATCCGGAAAGTAAAGCTAGTGGCTCCAGACCAAAGTCCCAACACAGATGGCCTCCATGTCCAAGCTTCTGCTGGTGTTACCGTAACTGATAGCACGTTTCAGACCGGAGATGATTGTATCTCT
>NC_025690.1:24270611-24276355 GCF_000633955.1 Camelina sativa
CAATTATCGTCGATCAGAATTATTGCCCGAACCATCAAGGTTGTCCTAAACAGGTAAAATTAATGATCGAAATTGAAACCTAGCTACATAGTACATACATAAAGGAATTATATAATAACAATCTGATTGGTTTTGTTCATTTATATATTTGTAGGGTTCTGGAGTGAAGATTACTCAGGTTGTGTATAGAAACATTCAAGGGTCGTCACGGACGCAACAGGCTTTAACGTTTGATTGCAGTCGCAGTAATCCGTGCCAAGCTATTAGATTGCACGATATCAAGCTAACGTTTAACGGTCGGTCAGCCACTTCGACGTGTAAAAATATTAAAGGAGTTAAGGCTGGTGTGGTGATGCCTCAAGGTTGTCTTTGATAATTCATGAATTTGAAGATTTTGGATGACATTACACCATCGTGAACGCAGAGTATTTATTATTTGCATTCTGTGATCGAGATGTTTTGTTTTGCGTCTTCATATATGTATATGTAAATCATGACACTTTAATTTGTATCTCCTTTTTAGTACAAAATATATTAATATTAAATTATGTTTTAACGTATTGAAGCTAAAAACGTTACTCTTCCAGCATTCGATTTATGACTCGTATACAAGATTTCATTTAAAACAAATATAAAACGAATATGAACCAAATATAAAAATGTTAATCCTAAGATCATTATTCATCAGACAGTTAGATACTTAGATACTATATTACTTTATTATGAATGTAAAATAAAAATGAATGAAATTAAAGAGGGAGAAAGTGTTGGTAACTGATGTAAAATACAAACAAGCTAGTGAGCATGGACAAATTTACAGTTTTAAATAGGTTGGTATTTGTAATAAATTTACTCTCAAAAAATTTCCCTGATTTTTTATCAAAAGACAAAGTCAACGTTTGCTGTGGCCATTCAGGCTCTCCTCTCCCGTTGACAAGTTATCATTTTTCTTCCCACTCTGCGACATGTATGAGCTTGACAATTCTTCATCGTTCTTCTTTTGAGACTTGGAACATGAGTCTCCCTTGTTCTTCTTCTGAGACTTAGACCCGGAGTATCCATCGCCCTTCTTCTGAGACTTGGAACTGGAGTCTTTATCGCTCTTCTTCTGAGACTTGGAGCTCGAATCTCCATCGCTCTTCTTGTGAGACTTGGAGCTAGTGTCTCCATCACTCTTCTTTGAGGACTTGGAGTTGGAGTCTCCATCACCCTTCTTCTGAGACTCGGAGTTGGTGTCTTTGTCACTCTTCTTCGAGGACTTGGAGTTGGAGCCTCCATCACTCTTCTTCGAAGACTTTGAGTTGGAATCTTCATCACTCTTCTTTGACGACTTCGAGTTGGAATCTCCATCACTCTTCTTCTGAGACTTGGAGCCGGAATCTCCATCACTCTTCTTACTATTCTGAGATTTAGAGTCTCCTTCATTCTTCTTCAAACTCTGGGATTTAGAATTAGATGGATTGGAGTCGATCCTAAGAGATTTAGCCGAGAAGCAGTGACGAACATGGACCCGGTGGCACACAGTCTCAGTCGAACAACCTCCTTGTACATTCACCACAAGTATTGCTTCTTTATCCCGTGTGTCCTCACACCACCAATTTTGAGGAATTCCATCTACAAACTCTTCTAATGTATGGAATTCCTCATGGTGAACCGATACCTCCACTAAACTATCCGGTTCTATAGTTCCTGCAGCTGGCGTTACCTGAAACAAAAAGAAGCCCCTATCATCTTAACAAGGCAAGTCTAGAGAGATTTGTGACCAAGGATTGATCATTTTAGTTTGGATACCTCGAGCCACCGTGGGAAACCAAATGAGCCTAATGGATGTAACTCGAGCGTGTCTTCGTCTTCTCTCACCGTACTCTGCCCTTCGCATAAGATCCTAAACACAGCATTCTCCTTGACGCATTTATTGGTGATGCGAAGCATGAAGGTGTCTTGGTTCTGGAGAACGATGTTGTTGCTGCTAACAACTGTCTCTGGTACATAACGTAAGTCATCGAGCAACGCTTTGACTTTCTCGTTGGTCTTGATGATTCTACCAAACTCTTGTCTCCTAACTGATCTATCGACATGCTCTATCTTCACATGGAATTTGCAACGGACCGGTTTGTGATCACTTTCCGTCACATCCATACAAGCATCATACCTATCCATAACACACCAGTATGGTTAAAGACTTCGAGTTTATAAAAGAGTTTGAATCTTATAACAAAATGTGTAAGGAAAATCTTACAACATAATTGAAGCAACAACAGGACAGTCTAAACTGCATTCAGATTCCGGACTCGTACGTGTGTCTCTGTATATTACTCTGTCACACCATGCAGGAATCCGCTTTTTCTCACCTGAATCGTACCCTGGAAAAGAAAGAATTGGCAAAATAAAACATCAAAACTTTTATATGCTGCAACACTTGCATACAAATGTTGGTTATGTACCTCCTAACCCAGGGCGGTGTCTTTCAAACTTATAAGTTGGAGGGAAAGTAATGATGGCTTCACGCATTCCTTGAAAAACTCTTCCAGCTTTCATCTCTGCCCTGAGCTGATCTTTTTCTCTAAGCCAATCAAAGCTTCTTTGTGAGACAAAGTCCCTAGCTTCATCATATGATATACCAAAGAGGCGGTAGTTGAAATCACCAAAAAATACAACCATGTCCGCCTCTGCTAGGTCCTGTTTTGTCTCTTCTGTATTTACGTTTACATTCTGCAGAATGTGTGAGGAGTCTAAGGTAAGCAAAAAACTCAAACCATAGGTAGGATAAAAAACATGACTGATCTGTAAACCATGATCATTAGCTTTGTGTTAAACTAGACATGATGAAATAACAAAAATGGACTTACATTTGCGCTCTTTGCAGTATGAGAACCGGTAGACACACCAGCTGAAAAAGTTAAAAGTCATGAGGTATACACATGAGCTGCCTTTAGGAAAGAGAAGTGAGGTAAAAACTGGGTGTAAAGATATACCGGCTGGTGCATTATGAGCACTTGATGACCGAGTGAAGGACATTGTTTTGTAGATGTGATCAAAATCAGCATTCCTGCGGTTTACAGCTTCTAGATGTGCGGCCAAGTGACAGTTGATGAAGCACATAATCCGATCAAAGACCCTAATTCTCAAACCTACACCTCCCTAATTTGACGTGTAAAAGTAAACCAGGTAAGATGCTATTTCAGAAACAAGGATGATCCACATGTTGGAGAGAAAGAAATAAAATGCTAAAAGAAAATGTATTTTATCTTAATCAGGGAAAAAAAACATTATATACCTTGTTTCCTATTGCGCGTCCAAAACCACATGGAACCGCTGCAACATCAATATCGCCTACATGAGTTCTTAGATTCTTCCTCACCCTGAATTGATATAAAAATATATCACGACACCATCAAAATATGAATAAAGCTTTACTTGTTTGTTGAATAAGCTATCTCATGGATTAATTCAACTCACCAAAGTGATATGAGCAAACCCGCTAATTGCCTCGATCCCATGCGTTCAAAAACTGCTTTTTCGTCTAAGGTCTTCCCTATTGTATCTATCCAGTACTGCCCTATTGTACTCCCTTCATTTCCTCCTACCTAATATTGAAACAAAATGAGGTTAAAAAAATTTTGTGAAGGAAAAAAATAGTCAGCATACTTTTTCAACTATTGTCTCACCGATTCCTTAGCAGCTGACATTGCCAAAAACCCAGCACCCATTTCTACTTCTTGTAAGCCTACGACAAGAATACCAACATCTGATGCTACAGAACCTAACCAAGACATAAGCGCGTCATGAGAAGCTTTTCCCTGGCCAACATTCCATGAACCAATCAGAATCCTAACACTGTCCGTCTGTGCATATGTCCGTTCTTTCTCAGCCAATTCCGACCTTATAATCCCGTCAAGAGGCCCAGGAGAAATCACATGCCATCCACGTATACCACCGTGAGTGGCTAAGCTGAAAATGTAGCCATCAGCTGCTGCCATCTTTATCACTGCGTTATTATGTGCAACCCATCCCGCGATTAGATTGCCTTCAAGATCAATAATCTGGATGTGACCACTAACATAACCAATGTATATTCTTTCCCCAAAAGTGCAGAAACACAAAACAGCACACTGATGGTGACGAAAGTATTGTAAACGGTTTCCATTTCCGTCCCATTGTATAAGCAATCCATTTGTGCATCCAGTCCAGATCATGCCATCCCCGGCTAAAACCATCGCTTCTGTTCTCCTGGCATCTTCACATGAGCCTCCTCCTCTTGTTGCAACCCTTCTAACAGCATCTGCAGCTCCCATTATTGCATTCCTTGAGCGTTGCAAGAATCCATGCGATTTTTCCTTTTTCGAAGTGGATGCAATTTTCGTCTTCGTCTCATCTTCCGCAGGTTGATCCTGTCCTGATGGCATTTCAACCCTGTTTTCAGTCTGACCTTCTGTATTGAACACTTTCAGTAGTTCTTTTGTACGACCATCCCTGCAACGATATTGACCCCATTAGAATATCACATCAAAAAAGACACAAAAATATCAAAATTTGCAATCAAATATTGGAGCTTTAAAGTATCAATCAATACTCACCATAAGGAGAAGGTTTGAAGCTGAGCAGCCCAAATTTTAGATCTTACATTATCAGCTAACAAACACTTGACTTCAGAGGAAGATATATTGCAAGTTCCGTTGACAGTAACTTGAGCCCTAAGATCAACCCCTGACCTTTCCACCAACAAAGCAGCCATATGTTTCTCCTCCAACCTAAGCGAAAGTGATTTCTCCATAGATTCCCAAGTCCATATCTTTATCACACCACCTTCCGAACATGACCACAAATCGCCTGGAAATAAGCAATAGAAATCAGATTGAATTCAATACAAGACTAAAAAAATGATTTTTTTTTAGGTAGAAATGTATTTACCATAAGAGCTCATGATTACAGAATTGACAGGACCCTTGTGAGCTTGCCAAGAGAGACCTTCCTTGAAAGGAGAATCATCGCAATCATCAACCTCATAATCCATCTTCCAAGAACGAATCTTTCCATCCTTGTGACCACTCCAAACAAGCCTATTACCATTATCAACCATCAAACAAGTGGTGGGCGAAGTACTAGCCGACTCATGAAACGGGGCAGCATCCTCATCACCTCTCTGTACACGGTCGCTTAAACCACAACCTGGCTCAAAGGCATCATCAAAGTTCCAAAATCTAACGCCACTCTCTTGTCCAGCCCACAGTTGCGTCCCCGTACAAGCAATGTTCCTCAAGAATCTCCCAACCTGAGTCTCCTTCAACGGATGTGGTCTCAACTCTAAACAAGGAGGACGCGCAGAGTGCAAAGGAGACCGCGTCGGTACTTTAAACATGCCAACGCCGCCTCCAGATGCGACGAACTCAGGGAGCGGTTGAAAATCTTCTCCGATCTCAGGCTGGTGAGTGATCAAGTAATCATCAGAATCTCCTGTATCACCTCCTCCACCTCCGGTGAAAGGGAAAGAAGAGGAATTGGTGGTGGCGGCGTAAGGATAGAACTCGTCATCGGAAGAATCGCCGGAGATACCGCAGCCAGAGATGATTTCAGTGATTTTAGGGATATCGTCGAGGCTGTGCTGACGCTGACGGTGGTGATGGCCTTTTTGACCGGTGGCACGAAGCTGGTGGCTATAAGAATGGATTTTGCGAGGAGGAGGAACGGAGCTCATGGCGGAGAGAGCGTCGTCGTCGTTGATATCCATGGCGGAAAGGGGAATG
>NC_025690.1:24277529-24278369 GCF_000633955.1 Camelina sativa
GTTGTACCTTTCTTCACTTCCTTTCTAGCCGTTTTTGCCCATCCAACAAGTTGTTGCTGTGTCTGATCGTTGAATATTGCATGAACTTCCCATCTTTTCACCGAAAGAAGAAGGTGGGGTTCTGAGTTTGCGTCTTTGCCTAGTTGATATCAACATAAGGAGATGCAAAATTTCATACCTGAGTGACAAGTGCATAGAACGGTAAGGTACTATATATAACTGCAGAGAAGCTGAACCAATACCCTGAGTCATCAAAAACAAAAAGATTCTACATTTCAAGATCAAGAAACTTGACAACTATTACCCGATGATGAGTCTTGGAATTATGAACTTGACATGTCCCATGATGCATGAATCCCAACCGTATTAATTGAAACTGTAGTTACAATTATTGCCAGGGTTTAATTTCTATGAATTATGATGTAAGTTGATATCTTCTAGAATATATGGTTTAAATTGATTTATGGTACAAATACGTACATTAGCTGAGTTCCGTTTATTAGGTTTTGCTCATAGAAAATTTTGTTTCTTCCCCATTTAACAACCCTATCATACCAATTTAAACTGAAAATCATGTAAAACCTAATAAATGGAACTCTAACCAAAATCAAAGTTGAAATAGAAGAGGTTTTTTTTCAATGGTCCGTTTTTTTTTTTTTTGGTAAGTTTTCTCCCAGTAAATTGGGCTTCTTGAGTTGAGAAAAAGCCCAATTGGTTTCTTTTAACTTATATATGGTTGAATTCCTGATTGATTATGTGTTGATGGTAATATAAATTTAGGGTTGGAGTCCTGTGGGAGATTTTAATTGATTATCAAATCCTTTTTTTTTTTTTTTTTTT
>NC_025690.1:24284821-24342560 GCF_000633955.1 Camelina sativa
AATCCTTTTTTTTTTTTTTTTTTTGATAATCTTGCAAGAATGTCATTCACTTGTTGAAGCTACAAGAAACCAGTAGGCCCCCGACTTATAAGGTAACTGGATCTCTCTCTCTCTTTTGCATCATCTAACTCTCATGCATGATTCTAATTTTTTTTGTTTGTTTGTTGTAAGGAACTGTATGATGCTTTAACACCATATCATCATCGGCTGGAAGGGGAAAGTTTCTATACGATCCCTGTACCAACCGTCCGCAGTAATTACTTTGTATCGAGGCAGTTGCTGTTACAGAGCCGATTGTTGCGCCCCGATGCTATTGAATCTTTTAAGCTTGGCAAGAATTTGTTGTGGGATGGGCCCTCTGACGAGGAGGAAAATTGCATTTCACGATCAACATACGAACCACCTTCTCCTGATTACTGTCCTTCTCCTTCTTACTGTCCTCCTTCTCCTCCTGTTTACTGTCCTCCTTCTCCTTATTTACTGTCCTCCTTCTACTGTTTACTTTCCTTCTTCTCCTGTTTACTCTCCTAACTTTGAAATCCCTTTGACCTCCTTTCCCTACGATGAGCCATATAAGGTAATTTTTGCACTCTTGTTTACGTAATTCTGGGGGGGTTTATTTTATGCTACTGATCCATATCATATCATATCATTATTCTGATTTTGGACCCTCTCCATCCATCAGAGTTATTATAGACAGGATGAGGGCCTGTTTGGTAAAGTTGGGCTTCACTGCTACAATCTGCCAAATGTAAGTCTTTTAAGTTTCTCTTTTATCTCCTTCTGTTATCTTATCAAATATATCGTACAAGTTCTTAAATATTATTCTCATCTTCTTCGCAGCGGAAAAACCTTGAATATTTCTGCCTAGACCACGAGGAGTATCCTACGCTTGTAAAATTTTATGCAAGGGATCCCACTCGAGAGTTTTCCATTTGCGAGTTCTTAACAAGGGTGGTTAAGTCTGCGAAAGATGGCTGCTGCGTGAGTTTCATTACAACCCAATGCACATTATTGCCATGTAATTTTTAAATTGGCTATGCATCTCTTGTTATTATTATTATTATTATTATTGTTGTTATTGTGTCCTAATCTTTCTTGGTCGTCATGTCATGTCATGTCTCCTTGCAGAGAAGGAAGGCTTCCCAATCTGTGACCACTTTGACAAACTTGCCGTCGATGCTTTCTTCACAGGTGATATGCCCAACTCGTTGCCTGAGGATACCACCACCAGTGACAACCTGCAATTCTACGAGGTATCCCTTTTTAGCCCTTCACACATGCCTTGAGAACACATTTTGACTTGATTTTTGCAGTTGAAAGAGTCAGAGCTGGAAGAAGAAAAGGATTGGCTTCTTCTCTACTTGGAACTCTCGTTGCGCACCAATTCTTTCCCGGTGAGAAAAAAAAAACACAGATTTTGACAACAAAAAGAGGATAGGAATTTGTGTACTAGGTAGCTTATAATGACATCTCTTCTTGATGTTGTGTTGCAGTTCTCATCACTGGGTGAAAGTTCATTTGACCTGAAAAAGGTAATTGTGCAAACCAGAGCAGATGTGTTTTCTAAGAAGAAAACCAAGTCCGAGAATGCAATCTTCTACATAACCTTCACATCCTGTGCCCGTAAAGACGGCAATCCTATCATAAGGAATGCTATCATAAGGAGAACAATGGATGGAATTCAAGGTCATATGTCCCTTGAAGTCAAGTGTTTGGTGTGAAAGCAACCATCTTATGTTATGTATTTTTTAAGTATCTATTTGATGTAGATGTTTCTTGAGATGGCGACTAGTTTAATGTTTTTGCTTGTGTGCTAGTCATGCAAAGGGATAATGACTTTTAGTTCCATTTTGGTTCTATATATATAGTATACCCAAAGTATAGTAAAAGAGATTATTATTTAATCATAACATTATTGTTACAAACAATAATCATCACATTCAACACTTTTAAATAGCGTAAATAAAGGAAGATACTCATTTTATTCTTAAAAGATTAGAAGACATATAATAATCTTACTAACAGTGAAATCTATTTCTTAGAGATCAATTGATCTTCTTCCACCTCCCAAGCTTTTCTTTGCCCTGTCCATAATTTTTATTCATCAGATTGAAAACTATGTGTTTTACAAATTTTTAGTGTTTTGTGTATACGAAAAAAAAAATCAATTGTAAAACTGCAATAAGTTTTAGTAGTATATTAATTGTTCATGTACTCGTTTCTTATAATGGTTACTCTGTATGTAAACATTTTATAATGTACAGAATTTCATGGCATTTGTGTTATGTAGACATATATACACCAAAATCATAAGATTTAGACTAATGCTTTGATATTATCATATACGTTAATTATAAGTAATCTCGCGCAATGTGTGTGTACTTATATTATGTACCTTACGCGTAGGAATGGCGTGTGGATTCTCCTCGATAGACACTGATTTAAATCCTACGGGAACCAACACATCTTCGTAGCTGATCCAAACACACACAATTAACATTTTAGTTGCTTAAGTTCTGAAGTATTGATTCAGTTACACAGAACGATAATTATACGTTTAAGACAAACTGAGGGATTGATTACGTACGTAGAGACATCAACTTTGTAGGGAGGTCCACCAACGTGGTCGGTAATCTAATAATTGAAAATGAAAATGTTAATCCATATATTCGATGAGTATATATCATTGAATTATGGAACATTCGTACGGCAATAAATTGAAAATTATTACCGGATACATGAGGGTTATGAGTTCGCCGTCAGGTTTTAAAAGTTCATGCATAGATTTAGCCCATGCAGGTCTCATCTCCGGTTCAATGGCGCAGAAGAACCTGTTAATTATATTAGTTAATTGGATTTTAATTACTTACTGCTAACATTATGTTTTCATAGTTGATAAACTCACACATAATCGAAGATGAGGTCGAATAATTCGTTAGGACGCCAAGTGAAAACATCTTCCTTCACGAACGAAACGTACTTTGCCTTTGGTGAGGAGCTGTATGTCTATACGTAATCAACATAAAGTATTATTAATTTTCAGTAGACAAATCGTAGTGAGAAAGTGATGAGATGATGGAACCATTTATTTAACCTCATTAGCTTTCGTGAGGGCGCTTTCAGATATATCCAATCCAACAACAAAACGTTCAGGGCTTGCCATCGCAACGACGTCGTGTCCCTATACTCACATTCATAACATGATTAATGTGCAAAGTTAACAAACAAGCATTTTATTTTCAGAGTTGTTCATTAAAGCGACCAAATATAAGTAAATTTGTTCAACCTAAATTAACTTATTAAGTAGAGAAGTTCATCTAAAAAAGCAAGAATGAAACTGAAGAACAAAAAAAATAAATAAAGAAAATCTACACCAAATTAAACTTCTTATAAGAAATATATTGCGTCTTAAAAAAAAAAAAAAATGTTGAGTCCAAAACCGTATCATACTAATTCATTTAGATTTGCTTTTAATCACAAAGATCTGAAGTTGTTATTACTAGAATTTTTTTTTTTGAAAAATCGAATTCAAAAATGCAAACCATATAAACCAAAATGGAAAGAGAGAGAGAGAGGTACGAAGAAGACTGACTCCACCACAGCCGGGGACAAGAGCACGGCCAAGTGGGAGTGAGGAAGTGTCGACGAGATGTACAACGAGAGGTGTGGCTCTTCCTTGGTCCCATGGTGTTATCTCTTCTTCCCAGCATTTTTCCCATCCACCTAATTTTATTTTTAATTAGTTGCATTATATATGTGCTCTTATTTCATTGTTTTTTTTTCCTTTCTGCCTTCCGAAATTTAAAATTCCATAACTTTCTGGTCTACAGATAATTAAAATGACACAAGTGATATAAGTTAATCATCATTTACCAATTGATTTCTGAGTAGAAAATTCGTTAAACTTAACAATATACTGCACATGAACTTTCTATGTTCAGAAAGCATTTGATTTTAGTTAGTGTGACTGTGTGACTCATTTATATATATGGACCAGAGAACCTAAATCTCCGTTAACTGTAAGAAAAAAGATATCAATGGAAGAATATGAATCACCTTCTTCAACAGTTTTAGGCAGGAACGTAAAAACTTCCTCAGGAGTAGGAATAACGTTTCCACCATTGCTCTGACCTTGACGTTCTTCAGCCATTTTAGGGGTTCTCGAGCTCTCTATCGTCTCTTTATCTTTGGTCTATTTATTAACGATTTCCCTTGTTTTTTTGAAGGGTCTTGAAGATGTGAAAAGCTTTAAGCAGGCTATGTATATATAAAGACGATACAAAATTGAGTTATTATTACATTTAACAAAAGGAAAAATAATGCAGTAGTTTAACAAACGTGATCTAAAGCTTTCACCCTCGAGACTTTTTGCCCATTTTGTGTGTCTTCTCATTGGAACACGTTGGGCTGTTTTAGATTTTCGTGGACGAATGTAAAGACGATCAACGGCTAATTAACTATTGGTGTTTCTGATTGGAATTAAAAGTGAAAAAAAAAATAATTATTCGAACATTTATATAAATAATTTATAATACGAAATAATTGTTTGGACTGTAAACACCATAATGTTTTAGTCATCCATTTATCAGGAATACACATTCCATATATCAATGATGCATTATTATCCATAGTATGAAAATCAGAAGCAAGTGTGGCCCTGGTTACCCCTCAATTATTCACCAATTCACAATAGAATAATTAGATATTTATTGAACATTTCTGTGAGTAACATTCTTTATAGCTAGCTAGCTCCAAAAATAACTCTTTCTGAGGAGGTCAAAAGGACGGACTCACGAGTGAGTGAGTGATCACAAGGGACCACACAAAATTTAAGTAGAAGCAATAAAACAGATAAGATCTAGCTTCCACTCACACTGAATTAAAAGTGAAGACGTCGTGTTCTATTAAAACATAATAAGACGACAAACGTTTTGAAGTGTGACTGCGAAACGTCTCTTCCTTTTTTAAGGTGTAGCAATTTTTAACCAACAAGGATTATTGTGGATGAGAAAATAGACATTGCGTCTCATTCAAGACTTTGCGTTTATTTATTACAAATATTTTATAAGATGGTCGACGAAGCTTTAGACATATTTATTTTATCTAGACATGTACATTTGGTTCCGACTATAGGAGTTTCTAAAATATATGTTTTCTTTTTTTCATGTATATAACCATGAGACTGTGCTGTGATGATGATACTAATGAGGAATCATGCCAATGACTTCTTCTTCTTCCATCTGCCAACTTTTTCCATTTCTTGAGTATTAATTTCATATTTAAACCTCTTAAGTCATTCTTGTTTCACAATGAAACTACTGTACAATGATGAAGTTGATTTTTACCTTTCGTGTATTTGGAGCAAGTTTGATATCCAAAAGCTCTTCATAGCTAGCTACAAAACATTTTAAACAAGTTTGATATTTAACCAAAAGTGAGAGACGTTAATTAAAACACATTAAGGAGACGATGACGATTTATATACGCCAAAACTGATATTTTTGGTAAAGAGGGTTTCCAACGCGATCATCCAACCGCATAACATACCATTTTTATTTATTTATTTACAAAGCATCAATAATGTCAAACGAGTTAATAAAATCACTAGATCCATATTTTTTTTTCCCGAGTGAAATTGTGGTCGAGCCATGAAGAGACATGCTTTGATGCAAAGTGCAAACCAATAAATACAACATACTGAAACGTTAAGAAAAAGAAAAAAAAAAAAAAGAGATACGCTTAGATAAATAAAAAAACGAAAGGAAAGCAAACTTCGAAATGAGAGCAGATAAATTAAAAATTTAAGAAACTTGAAAGCTAGCAAAGGCAATTTTTCAGAAACAAAAACTCTAATGGGAAATGAGAAACTTTTCATTATATTGAAACACAATCGCTGGATAAAACACACCAAAAGAAAGAGAGGAAACATGGGATGGGACATGATAGATCTGGACCGTTCGTCGTCGCATAGAGTCACGGCCTTATAAGTCAAACATACATATTTTACATAGAGTATGTATAATACTCAATTTATTCTTCGTACACACATATATAACACTGATCTTACTAAACAGCGTAAGATCTCTCTCTCTCTCTCTCTCTCTCTCTCTCTCTCTCTTGAATCATCAGTTGATTTTCTTCCACCTCGCAAGCTTCTCTTTGCCCTGTTGTAATATATCCGAAGGAATGATCATTAGTTATAACGTGATTTGAAGTTTTGATTGCATGTGTATGTATATACCATTAATAAAATATCAACTCATATTTTGATGTAACATGTTACATGTATATGTCATCTAGCACAATTTGAGTGTATTATTTATACCTTGCGAGTGGGAATGGAGTCTGGGTTCTCCTCAACGGACACTGCTTTAAACCCAACCGGAACCAACACATCTTCATATCTGAACCTCGAAAAAGTAAACCACTTGTTAAAAAAGAGAATTACGTATGTAAGACATAATTGAGGCTTAATTTTACGTACGAAGATAAAGCTACTTTGTAGGGAGCTCCACCCTCGTGGTCGGTCATCTAATCCATAAAAACACGAAGTGTTGATTCATATATACTGTGATTATATATAATATTATTGAATTATGGAACATTATATTCACACGAAGAAAAATATCAAAATAATCACCGGATACATAAGAGTTATGAGTTCGCCGTCAGGTTTTAGCAGTTCATGCATGGATTTACCCCATGCAGGTCTCAACTCTGGTTCAATTGCGCAGAAAAACCTGTATATATAGTATTATATTAGGTTAATTGGGTTTTTAAATGTAACGTACGTTGTTAAAAGTTATGTTCTCATAGTTAATAAACTCACACATAATCAAAGATGAGGTCGAACTTTTCTTCAGGACGCCAAGTGAAAACATCTTCCTTCACGAACGAAAAGTACTTTGCCTTCGGTGAGGAGCCGTAAGTCTATATATATGCATGTAATCAACGTATCAGTATCTCACGGCAAACGTTAATCATCAGGAAGTGAGGTGATTAATTAATCAGAAAAAGTGATTAATTATGATTAACCGTACCTCATTAGCTTTCTTGAGAGCCTTTTCAGAAATGTCCAATCCAACGACGAAGCGCTCAGGGCATGCCATCGCAACTACATCGTGTCCCTACTCACATATGTAAATATCATATAAAAAGTTAGTTTACAAGTATTTAAGTTTTAGAATTTTACACTAGAGAGCGATATTTAACAGAATTTTATCATAATATAGAAACTATGAGCCAAAAACTGAGGGTTTTCTCATATACAGTACTACACCAAAAATTTTGTTTCTTCACCAAAATTTTTGTTTCTTCACCAAAATTTTTGTTTCTTCACCAAAATTGAATTTTATCATACCAATACAAACTGGATTCATTTTTAATCTCCAAAATCTAAAATATTATAGTATATTTTAAAACTAAAATCATAAAAAACCTAATAACGGAACTCAAATCAAATCAAAGTTGAAAAAGAAGAGGACTAACTCCGCCACAGCCGGGGACAAGAGTACGGCCAAGAGGGAGAGATGAAGTGTCGAGAAGATGAACAATAAGAGGCGTGGCTCTTCCTTGATCCCATGGTGTTACCTTGTCTTCCCAACATTTATCCCATCCACCTGTATATTTTATATATGACGGTTAAATTTTTTTAACAAATTATGATATTTAATTTGTTTTACGTACTAATTATTTGATAAACCAATTTTGAAGCATATTTTTTTTTCATTTTTGTTAGTGAGACTCATTTATCAAATATTCGCGATGATATTTTGATACTGAATATGAAATGTAATATTGAAGGAAGAAGAAATAATAACCTTCAGCAACAACTTGGGGCTGGAAGGTAGCAGCTTCTTCAGGAGTAGGGATAATGTTTCCACCACTACTGTAATTTGAACTCTGTTGTTTTTCAGCCATTTTTATTAGTTGTGGAATGCTTGAAGCACAAGATATCTATTTATAGAGAGATTTACAAATTAATTTAATGAATTTTAACAAAAATAAGTTAAACAAAGACCGAGTTAAAAAAATAAATTTTTGTATAGAGAATTAATTATTACTAATTATGCTCTCTCTCACCCACTGTACTTTCTGCCTTTCTGCCCATTTTGTGTGTTTTCAAATTAGAATATTCCTACTGAGACGACCCCAAAAATAATAATTTGCATAGTCAGTCATTCTTTAATATAAACGACGACGTCCATCACAATTTTAAACAAATCCCAAAGAAACAAGACCAGTGGGCTTTCTTGGGCCCATAATATTTTCATTCCTTTTTTTGTCAAGAAATTATATAGCCTGGGAATTTACAGAAATTACCGTATATGCCATTCATTCTATAAAAACATTAAATCCCCCAAAACGACGTTGTTTTTTGTTTTGTTTATCATAGTAGTCTGTTTGGAACAAAACAAGTAAACCACATCACTTTATGACTAATGTTATCCTATTTAGCTAAAAAATTTCATAAAAATGTCTTTTTTTTCTTTTGGCTAAAGCATCATCGCTAAGTTTGATGATACAAAGTGAGAATCATTTTGCGTCATTACAACACTTAATTATTCGATTTGCCAGTGAACATTCTGAGGTCACGACGACTTGCGTGTGATCGCAAGGAGGAAAGGCCACCACCAGCGAGGGACCACAAATTCTAATAGAAGAAAGAAAGAAAGAGAGCTACGACCTAACTTCCCCACTCACTTATCACTCGATTTTTAAAATTAAAACGTGAACCAGCCTGGCCCCATCGGTGTATAAAACGGAAAACGACAAAAGTTATATACTTAAAGAATGACTGTGTTTTGGAATTGTCTTACACGTATCTTTCTCCTTAGGGTATATGCCAATTGCAGTAAGGAATATAATAACGGATGAGAAACTAGACATTGCTTCTCATTTTAAATATACAAACATTTCATTATTACTAGATTAAACATTGACCCAGTTTCAGATGTGTTTTTTTTTTTTTTTTTAATCAAGAAGATGATATACTAATAAGTTATGTTAGGACTATTTTCTTTTTGAACATAGTGCCCTCGGGATCTGACTAAAATAGTAATCTTTACTGATGTATAGAAGAGCCATGCATGACAGTGTGATGTGATGGTATTTGAGGATTTAGGAGAAGCAACTCCCATTGTTGTTAAATGTTCATCTCTGCGAAACAAGGATTAATTTACACTAATATTAAACAAGACATCAAAGCATATATATATAACTTATAAAAGGAAAGAAGTATAATGGTAGTCGAAAATGAGGTCGAATTTCTCGGTTGGCTCCCATCGGACCTATCCCAAGTGAAAAAGACTTCTTGCAAAAAGTGTGAAATGTTTTGAATTAGCTAATGAAGAGAACATCAGCATCCACCAACTGATAAAATGTAGACCCCAAACCTTGGTTGATCTTTCGACTGAGGTTTTTGAAAGATCAAGTCCAACAACATGACGGTCAGGGTTTTGCCATCATAGCCCTATCAAAACCAATTTTTTCGGAAAATAAAAATCTTACAATTAGAAAGAATCAGTGTGACAAAAAAAAAGAAGAAGTAGAAACTAACTGTGCTACATTCAGGGATTAAAGCTCTTCCACTAGGGCCTAATGATTAGGCAATGAACTCGTTTGACAGAGATAACAACAATGGGAGTTGCTTCTCCTAAATCCCACAATGTTTTCCCCTCTACCCATAACATCCACCTTAAAAAAAAACAACACAAACATGCAAAAACATTATCTTTTTTAAAAAAATGCATTCATATCTCATTATAAATCATTATGATCTGTCAACAACATTCGTTCATATACCAGCCCGTCTAGCTCAGTTGGTAGAGCGCAAGGCTCTTAATCTTCCACTAGGAAATCATTGTCATTTCCTATTTTTTAACGTTAGTAGATCACTGCGTTTAGAAACAGAATGATGATGGTTTGCTGCATGAATTGTATAACCAGACTTGTATATTATTGAACAACCAGACCTGCTTAGAATTTTTTCTAACATCGAAAATATGTTTCAAAGCAATAAAATCTAAAAAGAGTTGAATTGTAAAATATTTGGTAACGAGGTTTCTAAAATCGATGCACTGGATCAGGGATAAAGCTATCAAATGTCGCCTTTGATTGATTAAAAGAAGATTTAAAAGGCAACTGTTGAATATTACACACATTGTGTTTACAAATATTATTTTCAGGGAAAAAATCACAAGACATCCCCAGATTGAAGCAGATGGGCTTATGTAATGATCACAATTTACAAGGTGGAGTGGAATGTGGACGATTTCTTCCATCTTCCAAGCTTCTCCATCCCCTGAAATTTGATTCCAAGATAACATTACCTTCCAATCCTAAATTGGAAACTACAATTCACCATCGAGTTATCATAAGTGTTATTCAAAAAGTTCATGTTAATGTTTACCTTGCGTGGTCCTATAGCAAGTTCGTTATCCACAATGGAGACTGCCTCAAACCCCAATGGAATTAGAACCTTCTCGTATCTGCACATCAAGAGAATGCAGAGTGAAGATTGGTAAAAAATAATTCACTAATGTTGCTCTTAGTAAAAGAGATAACAGGAGATTCTTACTCAGACACAGATACACTGTAAGGAGGACCTCCAGAACGTTCATCGATCTACACAAAGATGCATTTTTTAAAGTTTTCAGCAACTAAAGAAATATGAAACAGAGAATAGAGAATGTTATGATTCTTACAGGAAACATCAATGTTATAAGCTCTCCACCGGGTTTCAGAAGTTTCTCCATTCTCTGTGCCCATAAAGGTCTCACGCCAGGTTCAAAGGCACAGAAGAAGCTAAGAAAATGGTCACAATGCAGTGATATATTAATCTAAAGTCACATTTGTATGAACCAGAAACCAAACATGTAGACTATATACATACGTATAATCGAAAATGAGATCAAATTGTTCAGCTGGCTCCCAAGTGAAGAAGTCTTCACTCAAGAAGGAGAAGTATTTTGCATTAGGCAATGAGGAGAACATCTGCATTTAGAGAATAAAACAAACAAAAATGTGTTAAGAAAACCTAGGAAGTTCTGAACAGGCATTAGAGGGCAAGACTCCAACTAAAAAATCAGCTAAGATTAACTCAATAATGCAGGCTACATATATGAGAACACTGATGATCATGACCATATACTATGCACACCTTTGATGATCGCTCAACCGCAGTCTTAGATATATCAAGTCCAACAACATAACGATCACGGGAGGCCATTGCCACCACATCATAACCCTACAAAACCATAACAAGGTTATGATTAAAGAAGCAGCCTGAGTGATAAATAAGACAATCAGCAAGTAATGCAAGAACCAATCACACGAGGCAGAACAGAACATATTCAACAGTACCACTCAACTCTCAAATGGCCACAGTTCACACTAACAGGAAGCAAAATTCAAAGAAACGAAGTGGGTTTAAGCAGTAATATCAAGCAAAGAAGCTGAAGCAAGAGTACTGAAGAACATACGGTTCCACAACCAGGAACTAGAGCTCTGCCATTAGGCAATGAACCAGTCTGGACGAGATTCGCAATAACCGGAGTTGGTTTACCCAAGTCCCATGGAGTCGCTCCTGCTTCCCAACTCTTCTCCCACCCACCTTTTTAAAACAATACAATCCGATCGATCAATTCAAGACTAAAAATAAGAAATTGAGCTGAGAAAATAAATCTTAGGGGTATGTGTTTACCAGAAGAATCCTCGCTCATAAGCCGTTGGAATATTTCACGGGACGCTTGGACTGCCATGGCTTTACCGGCGGCTTTTTCCATCGGAGTCAACGAACCCAAAACGATTCCGCAACCGCAACAACTCACACTCTTTAAGACAAAAGGATGATTTAAGGTTTTTTAATCATGTTCTGTAACATGCGACTTATTTATACTAAATCATCCTTCGAATTGTTTTTTATTACTGTAATACCCTTTGTTTTGTAATGGAAGATTCTTTTAAGAAAAAAATATTAAAGAAGAAACCCAATAATCTTCTTATACATACATAGTTGACAAGTAAGCCTATAGAATCGTCGTACTGTGGGGTGGTATCAAAATTTAGACAAAAGGAATATAATTGGTTGGTTTGTGTATGTGTTTGATCAAGATTTCATACTTTACAACGAGAGGCTTATCTTCTCTGTTTTGTAAAGAGAGATAAAGAGAGTGGATCAATCGAGGTAGAAGAGAGTGACGATCTTGCGTAGGTTTTTAGCTTCTTGACATGTTTCCATAAGAAGCTTACTGTCATGAAACGCAAAGCAGATTACTTGTTGTACTTGTGATATGATATCCATATTACACAGCCTGCAATAATTAANTAAAAAAAAAAAAAAAAAAAAAACGATTAGTTTCTTCTTCTGGACCAAAGTGGATCAATGTACTATGATGATGATAATGATAACCAAACCTGCTGGCTTCTAACAATGGCAAATGGTCATTGTGTGGCTTTTCCACCACGTTTTGTACCTGTAAATTGACATAGCAATAAAGAAGAGTTTCAGAGACATAAATTTGGATCCAACCAACAAGATTCTGACTTTCAGCAGAAGGAACCAGTTTTGCTTACTTTAGACAACAATTCCTGGCTCTCAGGAGGTTGTTTCTTCAAACTTTGGGGTAAGATTACTGTAAGAAGCTCTGGTCTCTCTGCTCTCAATGCACCTCTGATAACTGCCGCGTTAGTTCCAGATGCACCTGAAGTATATATATGATTTTTCTGCAAGAAACCGAATTATCAGAGAAATGTTTTAGGAACATTTTAAATGTCCGGAAAGATTGGATAGGATGAAGCTCTGAAGTCTTTACCGTTATAACCATGGCGTAGCTAAGAATCTCAATCAGTTCTTGATGCATGAAACCCATATTTCTTGTCCCAAAGAAGCCAATTGATCTAGGCCCTTGCTGCTGTATCGCCAACAGCTCCTGTCCATTTTAAACATACACGGTTACTTACAGTTAGCTAAAAGATTGATATTCCAAAACCTGCAAGTATACATATGAGGTACAGCATAAAGCTAAAAAAGATTGATGCAAGAGTTTAATGTCCTTCAGGTAGGTGAAGTCAGAGAAACTAGTCTTACTTGAATGTAATCAACATCAGCGGCGGGTTTTAGCTCTGAGACTGCAACTGAACCAGATCCTTCAACGATAGCTTGCGCCTGAGTTGGAATCCTCAGCCCGGACTCTTCATCCGATTCAAGCACACATTTGATGTGGTCATCTTTATTACTCCAGATGTCTGTGTTGTCTTGATCTCTCGTGTGTTCAGGTAAGCACTATATACAGCATATAAACAACAGAATCACGGAATAGTGAAAAGCCAAAAAACCAAGACTTTCGGCAAGAGAGACAAACACAAACTCTGGAGCTTGAATCTCAAAGCTTCTTATACCAATCATAAAGAAACTCTAATAAACAAAGACCAATATCTTTTTACAAATCAAAGATGATGTTCCAAGAAGTAGAGCGACATGTTTCCAAGACCAAGAAAAAACTGAACACAAGCTATCTTATATTTTCGATAGACGCATTGCTTCATCTGCAATAATACTCTTCAGAATATGCATATATGGTAGATACAATGTAGTCTTAAGAACAACAACACTAAAGGTTCAAAAACACACATAGAATCATCAGTGAAGTCTTAAATGTAGAGTGGAACCTTGAATAAGTCAGCAAATGGCTATTAAAACTGGAATCTCCAACCTAATTAATACCATTGAAGACGAAAGCGATACAGAGTAAAATAATACATTGAACAGTTTCAGGATTAAATCTATTAAAATGAGGGAAAAAAAAGATGCAATCTTTAAACAAAACATCGAATCATTCTTAACACAAAAAACAACGGATTCTATTGATCAAACAAATTCTGATGAAGAAGCAAAAATCATAGAGAGAGAATGAGACAATACCATGGAAACAGAGGATCTGAATCTGCGTATCCGCCCGGGGAAAAGCCGCGAGTGGGAAGAACAAGAGGTCGCATAGGAAGAGGATCGGCGATTGAAGTTAGGATTTTGCGATCTGAGGGGAGAAGGAGCATGAGAAGAATCTGAAGGAGGAGGAGGAGGAGGAGGAGGAGTTGTAAGAGGCAGAAGTAGCCTCAGAGGTATAGACGAACTCATATCTCTCCTAGAGAACTACTATCTTCTCGATTTCGTTATATTCTCTTCTCTCCACAAATATTTGAGAGAGGAATGAGAAACTCCTTCAATGCTTCAATTTGTCGGGACTCTTTTTCCCCGTTCGATGTGTATTTGGTCGGGTTGTAGAAGAAGAAGAAGAAGATAAAACACACACATAGACAGACAAGACAAAAGTTCATTACAAAAAAAAAAACACAATAACGGAGGAAATAAGCCAACATTATTATTTATTTTTATTTTGAAGAATATTCCTTTCTCCAGAATTTAATATTAGTGGCTATACTTTGGCTTTTTGTTATTTATTATGAGTTAAAAAGGTAAAAAAAGAAAAACAATGTAACTTTTATATGTTGGAAATTATTTTTGAGGATATCTTTTTCACGTGTGAAAGAAAGTAATCATTAAAATATGATGCCAAATTACAATTTTGCAATTATTCTCTAATTTTTTTTTTTTTTTTGTATCTTGTTGTTTTGTTCCAACTTTTATGGGTTTTACAGAGAGAGAGAGAAATATGAGAAAACTTGGAAAATGAGAATTGATTTCTTAAAAGATCTCATCAGATGTCCCATCTTTTCTTGACTCGGAACATCAACACTGACGATTTGATGTCATCTTGTGGGACTTGAAGCATGAACTGCACTTTCATCTTCATTGGTGTTGTTTTCACTTTTCCAGCTTCATCCCCCACCTGCCCACCATTTCATTCATTTACCCTCAGTTCTTTTTACTTATGTTACCTAGCTCATACTAGACTCAAACCAAACACAACAACAGACTCATATGATTACAGCTCACTCATAAGCTAGCTCAAGTGTGTGATGGTATGTGTGATGGTAGTGTGACATCCGGTACAGTTGTATGGTGAATGAATGTTTTATATGTCAAGCATCATAATCGTGCGACTCAGATTGGGACTTAAGCGGGTAAATAAAGATAACGCTGATAAGAAAAAAAAAACAAAGTTTGATGATTTACCCAGAGAGATGCCCAGCCAAGGCGTACATCAGAATCATATCCAGCTTTGAATTTGTAGTCTTTACCATATGTGCGTTTGTACACCGCACTCCACATGTTTGAATCAAAGTTGTACCAATAGCTGCATAGATATATCATCCACATAAACATTTATACGGTAGCAAGTGGGATGGTTCTTTTAGAAGAGAGAGAGAGAGAGCAAGAGGAGACACACTAACCTCAACTTATCTGAAGGGGTAAACCGACGTTTAAATGCAAACGATGCAGCGTTGGAAGGAAGGGAGATACTCGGTATGAAGGACAATGCATCATCCTATATGAAAAAAAAAGTAAAGTCCTAATGTCACATCCAACCAAAGATGGGAAAAGAAGGTTTTAGAAGCTATTGAACAGTAACACACAAAAAAAGCAGACAAGAAATTTCGTAAAAGACAAGAACCTTATAAGCATATCTCAGCCTCAACTCTTCATCTGTGTATAGAGCGGTACAAATACCATTCATGGCTTGACGTTTGAGGATCCCGTTAACAGACAAAACTCTTTTCTGCTTCTCCTCCTCCTCATCTTCTCTTTCTTGTAACGAAATTTCTCCAAGTGGGAATTTAAGAGTCGCTCTTGGCTGCATGAAGAGAAAACCATTCGAAAAATTGAAGTTAGTGTTTAAAGACAACATATTGCAAAGTAGTCCCAGCCAAGCAAGACAATAATTTACCAGGTAACTGATGACAAAAACTATCGCAAATGCAAAACCAAATAGACAATGTAAGCGATGACACTCACATAACCAATAGGAACAGGCGATGAAAGCTCCAGAGAATAGCCAGGTTCAGTGAGATTTGCCTCCATAGCTGCCTCTCCTTGTTGTGCCTGCAAAATCATACAGTTAAGTTATACATCAGAGACGCAGCACTAAATTAATACATACATAGTCATGGATTGAACATAAGGCTACATACATATCCAACTGCTACTAATAGTTAGTTGCACAGCTCTCAAATGCCCACTCAGAACTAGCAGATTCTAAATGCACAACAGGGACGCAAACCAAAACCAATAGTACCATAAATCCTTATCAAAACCGTTACACAATGAATCACACAAAATTGTTCTGTTCTGTCCCATAAATGACAAATTGCCAAATATATATACATCCCCAATTTGACAATTAAGTTCAAACAAAGATTAATCCTTTTTGCCTTATCTGTGCCCAAAAATTCGACAAAATAGATGAAGTGTGCCTCAGGAAAAGAAAAAAATCAATCCTTTTTGTAGCAAACGGTGATAATGGGCAAGAAGAAGCAGGAAGAAGAAGAAGTACCTTGACATTATGAAGAGCTCGGAGCTGAAGGCGAGGGTGAACATCGAGATTGCTCTTGATGAAGGTGTTCTTCTCCTCGATATCATAGAGAACAGAGACATGTTTGGAAGTAAAAGAGACCTGAGGCTGTGAAATCTCGCGCTGGGAATTGTTCTGAAACGAGAGTTTGAGCTTGGCGAGGTTGTCGAAGAGCTTACAAGAGACTTTGTTTAAGAAAAGGAGACTATCGCTGTCGAATTCAGATGTAACACGGAGCTTTGGTCTGTTGGCAGTCTTGAGAAAGGACAAGGCAGAGCAAGGCGGCGGAGACGGTGGCGGTAATTCCGAGGTTCCTGATTGAGGGGTTGGTGAAGGATGAGGAGGAGGGGGAGTTGTGAGGGTATGGTTTTGAGAAGAAGGATCCACCATTGAAATTGGATTTGGTGAGAGAATCTATCGCAAATTCGCGAACATGAGATTCAAGTTTGTTGTACTTTGAGAGAAGTTATGTTATGAAACGGACGGTTCTTGTTTTTCTTACTTATCGATGCGGCAGTCTCACTTCACTTGTCCTTTTTTTTTTTTTGTCTCTTTACATTTTTTCTTTATTCTAAAATAATTATGAAAGCATTTTTCTTAAACGTTAATTAGGTAGATAGTGCTTTTCTCCGTTTAAATTAGTTATGGTTCACACGTTTCTTTATAGTTTACGAATGTGTAAGAAACTATGTACATGAAACTAAATTAGGTCGCGGGGGTATATATATAATGGTTGATTTTTCTAATCTTGTTGTAGTATTATGCTATTAACCAAAAAAGGTTTTCCCCCTAATTATTAGTTATTTATTAAAGGTCTTTTTTGGTCAGCTAAAATTAGTGACACAAGATAAAAGATGTCATTGTTTCATTAAAGTGGGTAATTAGTGAATATAATCTTCATAAAGTTGAATGAAAATGAGAATAAGAATTGCATTTAGCGTTCCAAATCCAAAACATACTTATAAAGTCAATACAAATAGTTTATTTGGCCAGCAATTAAGTTATTGATGAAAACATTACCCGATGTTTAGCAAGAAACAGTGGCTTTTCTCATGTAGAGATGTTGGGGGGATGCATCATTCTCTTTGGTTCTGTTTTCTCATGTAGAGGAGATGGTATCATCCCCACTGTTGGTGGACGAGAAAACAGAGATCATAGATGATGATCCCCTTTGACGCGGCTGAAGCATTTCAGGTCGAGGAGTAGACTAGAAAATACCGAAAATACTCTTCACTAACCACAAAATCACGCCTATTTATAGTGAGACAGACGCATGACGTAAAACTAGAACTTTCAACATTCATCTTTTGTTTAGCTACAACTAGTGACACAAGATAAAAATGTCATTATTTCATTATAAAAGCTTTTAGAGAAAGAAAAAAAAATTGAAATTGCTGTTTCATCATTACACGTACAGTACACTGTACGAGGAAAATGTTGTTTGCTTTCTTTTTTTTTTGTTTTAATTAAAAAGTATTTAGAAGTAGTAAGTAAGACAAATATAAAGTCTGCAAAACTAACCATTCCCCATGGGAAAGGAAAGGATAAATCTCTCTCTCTTTCTCTCTTGCTCTCTTGCTCTCTTGCTCTCTTGCTCTCTTGCTCTCTTGCTCTCTCTCTATTTATCTCCCTTTTGAAACCTTTGACAATTCCACACATCACCTCCTTTTCAAAACACCTCTGTATCACTCTGCCTGAACCATGACCGGCTTTCCCCTTCCCATTGAGAATCCTCTCGTCCCATCAGGCATTCGTGGTCCAGGTGGTTGCTGCTTCCCCATCCCTGGTTGCTCCATGTTGTTCATTGGATTGTTTGAAGGTGGTGTTCCCACTTGATGATGATGATGCTGATGATGATGATTCCCTCCTCGCCCATTGTGGTTGTTGTTCTGGTTCTGGTGTGGTTGACCTCGTCCTCGTCCCTTTCCTCTACCTCTGTTACGCCCTTTTCTTTGCCCAACCGCTTTCTCATTCCCTTGATCCTCTCCCTGTTATGTAGCAAAATTATAAGAATCATCCATGGAGAACAAAGCAGAGAACCAAGAACGTATTTGGTCTACTTACTACAATTGGCTGCTCTTGCACATGTGTATCCCATTCTCCAGAACACTCTTCAGATTGTTTCTCAATCGGCTGCTGCTCCGATGTTGTAGCATCATCTTCCTCATGTTCTACTTCTGCATCATGTCCTTTTCTTCCTCGTCCTTGACCTTGTTTTGGTTCCTTTGTCTGTATGATAGTATAAAAAGATATAAACCAAGTGGAACCGACATCAACTTCTATAGATCTTAACCCAGACCTACGAAATCTAATTCACAGAATGTTCTGAACTACTAAGATATCTGGCCTCTGTTTATTAGAGTGGGAAAGGACGGGCAAAGGTACAGTGTGTTTGTAAAACTTAAAATCACATACCTGATGCTTTAGCATCAAACGGACTCTAAGACCACTCCTCCAATTTCCCGCTTCATGTAAGTCAGCAACCTGTACACATTCCTTCAGTTTACCAAATTAGCACATGAGGGTATCAGCATATATAGTCTAAAAATCTAAGTAAGCGACGCTTTACTGCTTTCTCGGCGAGCTCAACCATCTCATACTCAACAAAAGCATGGACCTATAACAACATGTAAAAGAGACATCAATTTCACATCCAGTTAATCCAAAACTATGAGGCTAACACAAAGCTGCATGGGTCCATCTAGTTTACCTTGTTACTGAAAAGCGTGCCATCGCTTTTAGCTGATCTTGCAGCGGGTGGAGCACCGCCTCCACTATTTTGTGGCTGGCAGGTACGGATGTTCTTCACACTGAAGACAAACACTGATAATTTTAGAAAACCTCAACTGTATAAAAAAAGAAGAAGAATTAGATTCAAGGTTTTATAACATCATCAAAACAGTTGTGTACCTTCCAACAGTTGAAAAAATCTTCATCAGATTTTGGTAGCAATGATCCTCAGGTAGATTCTCAGCAATAATAATGCGAGACTGGATATGATAATTTATTATAAAATCAAATACAAAATCCTTTATTCACAAGTTTATAAACTTACAGAAATATCGGAACATCAGGAATGAGTTAAGTACCTGGAGCTCTTCTATGGCAGACTCAGTAATCGGATTTATGCGTCTCACTTTCTTTCCATCTTCACTAACAACCTATTATATGACTCAAAAAAGTTAGAACATCAAATTATAAATGTTATTGACCAACCGAAAAAACACACACTAACTGACTAACATAAAGAACTCACAAGCTTTGCTGAGTTCTGTAGCACTGCGGCAAGCTGAGAATTACTGTTAATGACAGCTTTAATCTTCTTGAACGATGCAACAACATGAATCGGCACTGTAATCACATGAACAAAAAGATTATTACCTTTATGCAAAACGAACTCACGAAGATGCATATGATGATGATTTAGCAACAGACACTCTTACTTACCATATCCTTCGGGGTCCTTGCAAATGAATCTCATTAGATGATCTGTGGTCGCCAAGTTCAAGTCGCTAAAATAGTATTCAACCTGACAGTGTGATTTTTGAGCAGTCAAGATACCAAATTTAAGATCACAAGTCCAAATTTAAGATACATTAAAGAGATCGAAGCTAAACCTGATTCACTATCTTCTGGATAGTATCTTCAGGCAAACCAGTTTTCGAATCAATAGTAACAGAAGCTCCAGTTTCAGTAGCTTGATCGGTCTTAGATTCTCTCTTACTATGATCTCTCCGATCGTTCTTCTTCGGAACCAAATCCGGTTCCTGCTCGCCGCCGACAGCACCACCACCACGCTGCTGCAGATAATCTTGATGATTCCTCACCGGAACATACTGCTGATTCTGATGACGATTGTGATGATGATGAAAGCGATGATGATGAGGATGATGGTTTTGAACAGGAACCAAGTGAGGCTGGATTGGAACAGGACCAAGAACCGGAGCATTGAAAGGAGGCTGGTGGTGATACATATGAAGCATACCGTGCGGCGGAGGAGGCGGGATAATCATCCTCGGGGGTTGTGGCAGCGGAGGAGTAGTTCGACCAGGTACGAACTCAGGAGCTCCGGCGTTGAGTCTACTTGAGGATAGAGACCTCAAGAGCGATGGATCTAAGGAAGAAGAAGCTGAAGTAGTAGAAGAAGTAGAGTGGGAGCGAGATAGATCATCGGATTGAGATTGAGTAGTAGGAAGAGGAGGAGAAGAGGAAACTAGGGTTTGTTGATCAGCCATGGCTGATGAAGATTTGAAGGTAAGATTTAACAGTTGATAGATGAAGAATCTCCCAAGCAAAGTTAGGGTTTTTTTTAAAAATTTCTTGAAGTGGGAAGCTTCTTCTTACAGATTGATAGAGAGAGAGAGAGAGCAGATCCCCCTGGAGAAGGGGAGAGACCAAAAGAGGCAAAAAAGTCGCTTCTTTTCGTTGTTTGGAGAGAAGTTCTCGACTCTCAATNTCTTCTTGAACGATGCAACAACATGAATCGGCACTGTAATCACATGAACAAAAAGATTATTACCTTTATGCAAAACGAACTCACGAAGATGCATATGATGATGATTTAGCAACAGACACTCTTACTTACCATATCCTTCGGGGTCCTTGCAAATGAATCTCATTAGATGATCTGTGGTCGCCAAGTTCAAGTCGCTAAAATAGTATTCAACCTGACAGTGTGATTTTTGAGCAGTCAAGATACCAAATTTAAGATCACAAGTCCAAATTTAAGATACATTAAAGAGATCGAAGCTAAACCTGATTCACTATCTTCTGGATAGTATCTTCAGGCAAACCAGTTTTCGAATCAATAGTAACAGAAGCTCCAGTTTCAGTAGCTTGATCGGTCTTAGATTCTCTCTTACTATGATCTCTCCGATCGTTCTTCTTCGGAACCAAATCCGGTTCCTGCTCGCCGCCGACAGCACCACCACCACGCTGCTGCAGATAATCTTGATGATTCCTCACCGGAACATACTGCTGATTCTGATGACGATTGTGATGATGATGAAAGCGATGATGATGAGGATGATGGTTTTGAACAGGAACCAAGTGAGGCTGGATTGGAACAGGACCAAGAACCGGAGCATTGAAAGGAGGCTGGTGGTGATACATATGAAGCATACCGTGCGGCGGAGGAGGCGGGATAATCATCCTCGGGGGTTGTGGCAGCGGAGGAGTAGTTCGACCAGGTACGAACTCAGGAGCTCCGGCGTTGAGTCTACTTGAGGATAGAGACCTCAAGAGCGATGGATCTAAGGAAGAAGAAGCTGAAGTAGTAGAAGAAGTAGAGTGGGAGCGAGATAGATCATCGGATTGAGATTGAGTAGTAGGAAGAGGAGGAGAAGAGGAAACTAGGGTTTGTTGATCAGCCATGGCTGATGAAGATTTGAAGGTAAGATTTAACAGTTGATAGATGAAGAATCTCCCAAGCAAAGTTAGGGTTTTTTTTAAAAATTTCTTGAAGTGGGAAGCTTCTTCTTACAGATTGATAGAGAGAGAGAGAGAGCAGATCCCCCTGGAGAAGGGGAGAGACCAAAAGAGGCAAAAAAGTCGCTTCTTTTCGTTGTTTGGAGAGAAGTTCTCGACTCTCAATGGTCGTCTCCTTGTCTTGTATTTATAGAATTGTGGCTTTTTTCCTCTTATCGACAAAATTAAAAAACAAAAAAAACAAAAACTCTGTCTTAAAATTACAATCTTTCTCTGTTTGAATCTCAATTATTTTGGTCTCATAATGTCTGAACTGAAGCATAATTCTCTTCTGCTCATCATTCCTCTAAATAAACAGACAGGAAGAATTTTCGCTTTCCCACAAATGTTGGATTCAATGCTTCTCCTGGACATGTTGGTCAAACCTGTTTCTAATGGCTTCCCAGAATGCAGGAACTGCGATGTTATCAAGGACTTCTTTAAATGACGGTAAGTAGTTCAAGTCTACTATCACGTGATCTCCTGTTCCTTCCTGGATCTGTGGAGATGAATTAAGAGAATGTGTTAGTCTAGTCCGAAACCTGGCTATATATATATATATATTGGCTATATATATATATATATAAACGGTCTTGTGATGAGGATGATACTTACAACCACGTCAAAGCCAAAGATTGTGAGATCAAGCTTCTTTCTGAGCCAAGTAGCTGCTTCTGTAACCAGCTCTAGATCAATCTCCTTTACCGGGGTCTGGTTTGCGGAAGCAACAGGTAAAGATTTTAAGCTGTGGGAGGTAAACGGAACTACTAAAGTTACAATCTTTTAGCAAGTGAAGGTTTTTTTGTGTCTACGGAACTGTTATGAAATTTACCTGTCAAAGAGAATAGGTTGGAGACCGTTTTCCTCGGCTGTTTTCCTCAGACTAGCAGAACTTGGGATCGATTTCTTGACCGCGTGAAAGATCTTTTCACCCAAGACGTAAAANACATTAAAGAGATCGAAGCTAAACCTGATTCACTATCTTCTGGATAGTATCTTCAGGCAAACCAGTTTTCGAATCAATAGTAACAGAAGCTCCAGTTTCAGTAGCTTGATCGGTCTTAGATTCTCTCTTACTATGATCTCTCCGATCGTTCTTCTTCGGAACCAAATCCGGTTCCTGCTCGCCGCCGACAGCACCACCACCACGCTGCTGCAGATAATCTTGATGATTCCTCACCGGAACATACTGCTGATTCTGATGACGATTGTGATGATGATGAAAGCGATGATGATGAGGATGATGGTTTTGAACAGGAACCAAGTGAGGCTGGATTGGAACAGGACCAAGAACCGGAGCATTGAAAGGAGGCTGGTGGTGATACATATGAAGCATACCGTGCGGCGGAGGAGGCGGGATAATCATCCTCGGGGGTTGTGGCAGCGGAGGAGTAGTTCGACCAGGTACGAACTCAGGAGCTCCGGCGTTGAGTCTACTTGAGGATAGAGACCTCAAGAGCGATGGATCTAAGGAAGAAGAAGCTGAAGTAGTAGAAGAAGTAGAGTGGGAGCGAGATAGATCATCGGATTGAGATTGAGTAGTAGGAAGAGGAGGAGAAGAGGAAACTAGGGTTTGTTGATCAGCCATGGCTGATGAAGATTTGAAGGTAAGATTTAACAGTTGATAGATGAAGAATCTCCCAAGCAAAGTTAGGGTTTTTTTTAAAAATTTCTTGAAGTGGGAAGCTTCTTCTTACAGATTGATAGAGAGAGAGAGAGAGCAGATCCCCCTGGAGAAGGGGAGAGACCAAAAGAGGCAAAAAAGTCGCTTCTTTTCGTTGTTTGGAGAGAAGTTCTCGACTCTCAATGGTCGTCTCCTTGTCTTGTATTTATAGAATTGTGGCTTTTTTCCTCTTATCGACAAAATTAAAAAACAAAAAAAACAAAAACTCTGTCTTAAAATTACAATCTTTCTCTGTTTGAATCTCAATTATTTTGGTCTCATAATGTCTGAACTGAAGCATAATTCTCTTCTGCTCATCATTCCTCTAAATAAACAGACAGGAAGAATTTTCGCTTTCCCACAAATGTTGGATTCAATGCTTCTCCTGGACATGTTGGTCAAACCTGTTTCTAATGGCTTCCCAGAATGCAGGAACTGCGATGTTATCAAGGACTTCTTTAAATGACGGTAAGTAGTTCAAGTCTACTATCACGTGATCTCCTGTTCCTTCCTGGATCTGTGGAGATGAATTAAGAGAATGTGTTAGTCTAGTCCGAAACCTGGCTATATATATATATATATTGGCTATATATATATATATATAAACNTATGATCTCTCCGATCGTTCTTCTTCGGAACCAAATCCGGTTCCTGCTCGCCGCCGACAGCACCACCACCACGCTGCTGCAGATAATCTTGATGATTCCTCACCGGAACATACTGCTGATTCTGATGACGATTGTGATGATGATGAAAGCGATGATGATGAGGATGATGGTTTTGAACAGGAACCAAGTGAGGCTGGATTGGAACAGGACCAAGAACCGGAGCATTGAAAGGAGGCTGGTGGTGATACATATGAAGCATACCGTGCGGCGGAGGAGGCGGGATAATCATCCTCGGGGGTTGTGGCAGCGGAGGAGTAGTTCGACCAGGTACGAACTCAGGAGCTCCGGCGTTGAGTCTACTTGAGGATAGAGACCTCAAGAGCGATGGATCTAAGGAAGAAGAAGCTGAAGTAGTAGAAGAAGTAGAGTGGGAGCGAGATAGATCATCGGATTGAGATTGAGTAGTAGGAAGAGGAGGAGAAGAGGAAACTAGGGTTTGTTGATCAGCCATGGCTGATGAAGATTTGAAGGTAAGATTTAACAGTTGATAGATGAAGAATCTCCCAAGCAAAGTTAGGGTTTTTTTTAAAAATTTCTTGAAGTGGGAAGCTTCTTCTTACAGATTGAT
Source organism: Camelina sativa (assembly GCF_000633955.1). Lineage (NCBI taxonomy): Eukaryota > Viridiplantae > Streptophyta > Magnoliopsida > Brassicales > Brassicaceae > Camelina > Camelina sativa. Next base: position 24,309,662 of record NC_025690.1, read on the forward strand.
AGAGAGAGAGAGAGAGCAGATCCCCCTGGAGAAGGGGAGAGACCAAAAGAGGCAAAAAAGTCGCTTCTTTTCGTTGTTTGGAGAGAAGTTCTCGACTCTCAATGGTCGTCTCCTTGTCTTGTATTTATAGAATTGTGGCTTTTTTCCTCTTATCGACAAAATTAAAAAACAAAAAAAACAAAAACTCTGTCTTAAAATTACAATCTTTCTCTGTTTGAATCTCAATTATTTTGGTCTCATAATGTCTGAACTGAAGCATAATTCTCTTCTGCTCATCATTCCTCTAAATAAACAGACAGGAAGAATTTTCGCTTTCCCACAAATGTTGGATTCAATGCTTCTCCTGGACATGTTGGTCAAACCTGTTTCTAATGGCTTCCCAGAATGCAGGAACTGCGATGTTATCAAGGACTTCTTTAAATGACGGTAAGTAGTTCAAGTCTACTATCACGTGATCTCCTGTTCCTTCCTGGATCTGTGGAGATGAATTAAGAGAATGTGTTAGTCTAGTCCGAAACCTGGCTATATATATATATATATTGGCTATATATATATATATATAAACGGTCTTGTGATGAGGATGATACTTACAACCACGTCAAAGCCAAAGATTGTGAGATCAAGCTTCTTTCTGAGCCAAGTAGCTGCTTCTGTAACCAGCTCTAGATCAATCTCCTTTACCGGGGTCTGGTTTGCGGAAGCAACAGGTAAAGATTTTAAGCTGTGGGAGGTAAACGGAACTACTAAAGTTACAATCTTTTAGCAAGTGAAGGTTTTTTTGTGTCTACGGAACTGTTATGAAATTTACCTGTCAAAGAGAATAGGTTGGAGACCGTTTTCCTCGGCTGTTTTCCTCAGACTAGCAGAACTTGGGATCGATTTCTTGACCGCGTGAAAGATCTTTTCACCCAAGACGTAAAACTTGAATATCCTGGATGAATGGTCCACATACTCCTGCAAATCGATGGTTGTTGACAAGTTTTCTTTATGCTTTACATATTGATTTAGTAGTGTTGCCCTATAATTGGGTGTCCAGGTTATATTATGACTTACTTGGATAATGGCAGGCTTAGGAGTGTTCAAATCCTTAAAATCGGAAGACAATGGCCTGTGAAAAAATGAGAATGAGTAAGTCATTTGTTTTGCTGTGAAAAGAGAAACAGGAAATTCGAGATACCAAAACAAGATGGAATCTGTGAGATATTCACCATGCTGTGAGCATCAGCAACGCCACAAGCAACCTGAGGTTTCACAATACATGGAAGAGAGAGTCCAGCTGTTGACAAGTTTTGAGCCAGATCCGGTTCATTATAGTTGTCAATCTGCAGATAAGGAACTCTCATATTAAGATGCTAATGTAAAAAAGAAAAGTGAAACTATAATGGAGTAATCTCTGAGGTCACACTTGCTGGGAAAGGACTCAAGAGATGCTCTGTCATATTTGAAGCATATAGAAATTAACGAGCTACTACAAATGAGAGACTTTTAAGACCTTGAGAAAGCAGGCGCCTCTTATCTTTCGTCCTGCTGCAGAAAATTCCTCTAATCCAAGGAGAGTATGTTGCATCTTGAGTCGGTCCAGGACAGGATATATATTTTGAATAGGGTCGACTACAGCACAAGCATTTTGATCTTCCATATACCTGCAAGCAAAATACCTTCTATCATTATGCAAATATGTACAGAGAGCTTTTAACTATCTGTGCGCCACTTGCTGATATAACAGAGTGCTAGATAGAAAACAAAGAGTTGAGAAGCTTACTTTTTCAGTTCCTCCATGCCGGTAGAGAATGTAACTGCAACAGATGATTTTGAGTCGGCGCAGTTCAGTTGAATGGACAAGATTTCATCAGTTGCTTTGTGGAAAATGATATCAGCGTGTTCGAGTTGAGATGAAAGAGGGAACTCAAACATGAGGGGTAGAAATATCAACCCATTTGAAGTAGGGTACATGGGTAACGCACCCCTCTAAGGAAATCAGAAAATTTTAATCTCGGTGAACATTATAATATATAACTATATTACTTTCATGAATCAAGAACGACCTAGACGGCCCAGCATATATCCGATCAGTATACAGTGAGCCAAATAAGGTTTACCATAAAGATAATTCTTCAGAGTCAGATTTTAAATAAGGTTCTAACCTTGGCAAAGTCCTCTACCCGAGATGGTTTCATGATGTAAGCAATTATTGCAGCACCATCACCCATTGCCTGTTTTGGGAGGTGATATCAAAAAGGGTAATCAAAAAACCAGTACCGGAAAGAGTTCTAAACTAAGAAAATGGAAAAGGACGAATATGAAGTGTAATATCAAGCATCTCAAACTACATTTTTTACACTGTTTAGTTCTGGCCTGATCGGTGTAGTTCTTCAAATACATACACGTTTTCTAGTATAAGCCAGAACCGCTGTAAAGACATACCTTTTTGTTCATGCAGCAGATAGTCATTGGCAGCTCTTCGAGGCTACCAATATGAACCATGTTAGGATCCTCGCATGAACCACCTTTGACAACATCTAGAAACCCAAAAGAAACCAAAAAAAATTGAGGCCTCATCAAAGTTATCAATACAAAAATCAGAATACATAAATGCAGAAGCTGAAATATTTGAAAATGCTCTCTCTCATGGGACTAGAGATTATCTTGATCACTAACCGAGTATAACAACAACAAGCTGGCTGGGACTAAGTTCACGAAGTATCTCTGCCTTTCTGTTTGAAGCAACATACAGAATACTACCGTCACTATGCCATGCTTTGAGAGTATCACCAAAGGTAACACTTGTCAAAGACGCCTCTAAAGGTAAGCAATCGATTGAGTATTCAGCTGCCGTTTTCCTCAGTAAATCCACCTATAACATATTAGAGACAGATCAAACTCCTCACACAGTTAGACAAGGAAAAGATTTCACTTGAACGAAACACTTTGCTTGAAACATAGAAGAAGAGTCATCACGTTCGTGGACTCAAGTTGAAAGAGTTAGCCCAAACCTTGTTTTTCGTAAGATCATTCCCATATGAAATCCCCTGCATGACAAAAAGAAACAAAAAAAACTCCAATTTTCATTACAATAGATGAAAGAAAACCAAAAGAACGATTGCATATAAAAATGTTATCCCCAATTATGATCTAAAGTTCAATCCTTTCTCATCTAGCTCTCAAAATTGAAGAATCACTACAAAAAAATTCCAAGAACACTAATTGAAGAGAAATCCAGAACTCTTTTGCATGAAAGGGTTTACTTGAAATGCAGATATGAATCATGGATTGGAGGGAATCAATCAATACCGTTCGGACCATGGAGTAACGAAGCAGCCGGAGAAGAGACGGGACTGAATCACGCAGTCTCGGCGACGAATCATCACTCTCGGGACTGAACAGCACAGATTCTTCAAGTAAAACCCCTTTGATCGCCCTTCTTCCCATCTCTCTCTCTCTCTCTCCACCACTGAGGAACAAAGGAGAGAAAGAGAAGAAATCAATTTACAGTGTTGATCTTTGGGGGATTGACAGTATTAACCACCTCACTGCGTTAAAGCGTAGCATAGAGTTGAGGGTTAATTTGGTAATTGAAGAAGAAGAAAAAAAAAGACAAAAGCAAAGATCATTTTCTTGTGTGTTCACAAAAAGTATATATATTTGTAATTTTTATGGCATTTTAATCCATCTATAAAACTTTAAGATCATATTCTTAACTGTAGTTCTCAATTTAATAATAATGTATAATGTAATGTAGAGATGAAGTGAAAATCTTCCAAGTGCTAACCAAAGATAAAAAAAACCCATATAATGTTTGATAATTAAAAGAACCCATGTTATATATATACCAAATCGATATAACATTAAAAATGTATTAAATACTATCAATCATTGGATTACCACAGTTCTGATGGCTCAAACTAACTAGTATGGATTAACTAGTATTATAACTTTTCTCTACCACACTAGCGAATCCTTTACTGGTAACCCAAGAATTTGAGTATATTGAGCTATATAACCAAAGGTGGTAGTTCTTTCTTGATTCCAAAACTAATTAAACAACCGACATTTGACTATTCTTGTCTAATTAAGAAGGGGGGAAATCCATAAAAGAGTAAAAATGTAACGATCATTCAACCGATAAGAAAAGAAGCATTGGAAGATGAAAAATAGTTGTGATATGTCTTCATAATCAATATATTATTAAATATGTGAAAACAGAATAAATGCAAAAGATGACGAGTGTATACCGGAAAATAAAGAAATAATTAGTTGTGAAATAAAATAAAACATGAAAACATAAATGGTGGCGTTTAATTAAATATGATAAAACAAAATTGATTTATGATTCTTTTGATCATGCTTGATTCTTAAAAAAATTGATTTTTATAATTTTCAATTATGTATTTGGAATATTGTTTTACCTTAATAATAATTTAAAGTTTTTACAAAATACTAGTATTTTATAACTATCATCAATTATCTATAATTTTCACCACAATATATCAAGTCAACTAACGCATAATAACGTAAAAAAATAACAGCTATTTGTTGACTGAATACTTTGTCAAAATTTAAACAACTACCGTTAATTTCATAGTTGGACATCATTTGTACAACGCAAAATTATTGACATATAATATATATCACCTTCCTCTGGCATTTTCTGAACTTTTAATTATTAATTAAAGGTAAAATGTCACTTTATTCAATATAGTATATAAACTTTAAATAATTTGCTTAAATAATTTTTGTTTATGATTTTTAAGTGTTTTACTTGCATAGATTAATCAGGAGAAAATATTTATGATTAATAATATTGGTGGGCCTTGAAATAAAAGGACCAACAAAGAGCGATCAGCTTCTTTGTTTCTCTCAGCTCTCTCCCAACTCCGATCATCGATCAGCTTTTCTTTGACGAGGTAAGTCGCTATTCACTGTTAATACTATTTATCACACGGTTTTCTCGGTTTTTTTTTGTTTGTTGCGTCTTGTTTTATGGCTTAAATCGGAATCCGTAAAAATTTGCCACAGATTCTTTTGAATCAGACTCATTTATGTTGTATCCAACTCCATGATATGAGTATACAATATTGTTTAGTTACTGTATCCAACTCCATGATATGAGTATACAATATTGTTTAGTTACTGCATAATTGTTTGTTTTCTGCAAAATCAGAGAGTTGTTGCCAGGACCGGTCCTCCCACAAGGTGAATGAAGCGTTCGCTTTAGGCTAGAGGCGGATCTATGTGTATACTAGGTGGGGCACGTGCCCCATACACACTTCTAAAACTCCTTTAAGTGATGAGCTAGCATTAATAGTTTGTTAGCCTATTTGGTTGGAGTGCCCCATAGTCCCATTCTATACGTAAGGTCAAGTGTTCAATATCCATCAATTAACAGTTTTTTTTTCAAATTTTTATACTTTACCATGTTTTTATTGCTAACATTTTTTCTCTAATTAAATATGATTTTGTGCCCCATTTTAGTTTTGTTCCTGGATCCGCCACACTGCTTTAGGCCACCAATAACTTAAAAAAATTTAGAGTCTAGCTATGCTTTGTTACTTTGAAACACTAATATTGGGAATCAATGTTTACGTATTTTTTATTCACTTTTGACATTTCCTTATTTCTTGTGTTGTTTTAAACAATATTATTTTTTTTGTGTATATACAAGTAAATTATCGTATGCTTATCAGGTTTCCTTGTACACTATGTCAGTATTCAATACTTATTATTAGTGTTTTTATCAAAACAAGCTTGATTTTCAATACTTTAGTTTTTCAAAACAAACCAATAACACATAATTTTAATAAGTATTTTAAAACTAATGATTGAATAACACATAATTTTTGTTTGGATTTCCAAATCCATTAATATCATAGAACCAATAACCCCCTCTTAATAATAGACATAAAGGAGCTTTGGCACAAATTAGCTAGAATTTACAAACCTTTAAGATATAGCTTTACGCTACTAATTAAGAGATATTATAGGTTAATTAAAAAGAAAAGAGAACCAAAAAAATAAGTTGTTTGAAACATATATAACACAATCACAAATAAATGAAGCAGGTCTTACATTTGATTAGTGTTTAAGTAACATAAATGGTTCTTTGCTATTAGATTAATTAAGGTTAAGTAATTATAGCACGGACAACTTGCACTCATAACAAATTTGCTATTAGACTTCAAATGATAAATAAAATTGTTAGCCTATAGAGGGTGTCTAATCTATCATGGTACAATAAAACAATATGATAACGAGCAAATATTTATCTATCATTCAGTGCACAAGTCAATGGATTGCATAGTTAGAAATAAATGAAGCGAAGCATACGCTGTTGGGATTCTTGAGTCTTTGAGCTTCGTCAATTAATTATAGCATACTGCCAAGGAATTTGAGAAAGAAAATCCTAATCCACCAGTGCAATGTCATAGGTTGTCAGCAACACATCAAACGGTAACAAATGTCCCTGAAAACATGAAAAAATAAGGATATAAACAATACACAACAACTTCCAAACCCAAGTTCATAACAAGTACTCGAAAGAACAATAATTTTATACTTTCACTGAACTATCTATATATAATAGCAAACTCGTTTTTGAAGGACCGCTGATGTTTTTTTCTTAATCCAACGATTAAGATTATTTTAGTTTCTCATCCAACGGTTACGATTTAAGATAATATTATTAATTATTTAATTTATTAAATAAATGAAAAGGCACCTCTTTGCTTCCCTTCCCCAAATCGTCGTTTCTTTTTGTTTTGCCCTGCGGAATCAACGCTTCTCTTCGTAAAAACCTGTTCAATTACCTCTTTTCATACCTTTATATTTGGAATTTGCTCAACTTACATCTTATTTAGTTTTGTGCACTTCTCTCTCGCTTATTCTCTTGAGATGTCTTGTTTTGTCTCTTCCTCTTCTACCAAGTGAGTTCTGTTACAAAAAACTGTGTTTAGTTGACTGTAAAAAATAGCCACTGTTTAATAAATCCGTTGGTTCTTAAGTTATTTAATTCGTTTGTAACTTTGTATGATCATTTTCAGTTCTGTTTTAGAATCCCTGATTTGCAATTTCCATTCACTCGTAACATTTCTTCTTTGATTGAGTAAACGTATGATGGTTATTTTAGACATTTATCTTCAGCAACATGCTGTTATGAACAGGCATTGGTCAATGGATAGGAAAAAAAGAGGTGAAATTTCATAACGTCTCTTTTAAATCTGTGGTTGGTTTCATTCCCGGTGCATGTGGAGAAAGGCTTGAACGTTTGCTTACCAAGGCTTTTTCATCTACAATGTTTATGATTCTTCCTTTATGTGAGACTTCGTTGATATATACTAATTACCACTGCTTTATCCTTATCATTAGCCGACTGCTTTATCCTTATCATTAGCCGACTGCTTTATCCTTATCATTAGCTTGACACGTCAACGACTCCTATATTCAACATTCTTACCAGTTACCACTGCTTTATCCTTATCATTAGCCGTTTGTTCTTGTCTCTTAGTATTTTGTTTTCCACATTAGTACATGTCAAAAGCAATTCTGTTAATTTCATTAATGTTGTCAGACAGGAAAAGATGGATCTTGTTTATTAAAAAAAAAAACACATTTCGCTTGTTACCATTTCTAGAGTTAACGAAATCTATGGGTTGATGGGCAAGTAATCATGGATTTGGTAGATGCTTGGATATATCTGTATCTTTCTCCCCAGTCTCAAAACAAAGATACAAAACCATGTTTTTTTAAATATCTATATTTTAGAATTTGTTCCATTAATGAATATGTTGGGTTTATTAATGTAGAGTTTCAGACCACTTATGTGGATTTTGGGGATTAGATGGCTGTAATGTATGTTTCAGTTGGAGATTTGTTAAATGTTGAGTCAGAACTACAAAGTATGTTACTTAGTTAAATACTCATGTAATGTATATATGGGCGAAAAATTACAAAGTTCAATTTGCTCATGTAACTGTTTTCTGCAACACTTTATTTGGAGGTTTTGATTATATATTTTTGGTATTTGTACGGTCAGAACTCAGAAGCAATCAGTAACCATTCCGCACCATAAGTGGCTATTGTCATTAACTTGCCGCCGTTGTTTTTTTGTTTGTGACGTTACATCTTACTGCTACCATCGTTTCAATGTACATTTTACCCTCTAACAATTTTCTTGCAGCCTGCAGGTGATAGTACTGTTACCGATATTCTTTCACCAGTTGAGAAGATACATCCTACACTCGCCACTCGCCAGTATAACCGTTTTATTCACTTCAGTGATCTCTCGCTTCCATATGGGTCCTGACTCCTTGTGGATGATCAAAATGAACTGAAAAGATTAATTCCTAGAGTTTATAATCTCTTCACCAACTAATACGGTTGAGACCGGCCTATGTAGATGACAATTTGATAACACATATCTATTTGATCGATCATTAAAAAAAAAGACTATTATGTGATGGTACCAGAGATAAATAGGAAAAATGTTCGGATCAATCAATCAATAACTGTTAAATAATACCGTTCGGATCATGGAGTAACGAAGCAGCATGAGAAGAGACGGGACTGAACTAGGCATGACCACGGTTACGGTTATCACTGTTAAAGTTAATTAACCACCGGTTACGGTTAGAAATTTTGTTTAACTTAAACCATAACTGTTAAATAAATGGTTAAATAATTATGGTTAAATACGGTTATATACGATTACGGTTATTTAATAATATAATACGGTTGATATTATTTGATGATATAATACAACTGATATTATTTATTTATAATTAATATGTTCTTTTAGTGTACTCATATTTCTTTATATCATATGATTCATATTAAATAAATAATTGTTATTCTAATTTATTATGTTTTTGAAACGGTTACGGTTAACAAATTACGGTTTAACTATGCGGTTAACTAACGGTTTTGATATGGTTACGGTTAATTAACAGTTATGGTTAATATAATTTAATCATATATTTATGGTTAACGGTTACGGTTTTAAACCATTTATACGGTTACGGTTTGGTTACAGTTCGGATACGGTCTGGTTATGGTCCGAAATACGGTTACGGTTTAATTTTGGTCATGCCTAGACTGAACCACGCAGTCTCGGCGACGAATTATCACTCTCGGGACTGAACAGCACAGATTCGTCAAGTAAAACCCCTTCGATCGCTCTTCTTCCCATCTCTCTCCACCACTACTGAGGAACAACACGGTGGCGAATTGAGCCGTTAAACCCAATCATCGGAAAAAGTGTTATCTTTAACGTAATAACATTATTACCCTCACTATTGTAAAAGCCCAATACGTAAAGTTGAGGGTTATTTCAGTAATTAAACAAAAAGACAAAAGCAAAGCCNTTTTTTTTTTTTTTTTTTTTTTTTTTTTTTTTTTTTTTTTTGTCTCTCTACGCCCAAAAGAAAAAACAATCATTTTGAAATAATCAGATCAAGTAGATCGGAAACTTTGAAAGTGAGACACGAAGAAAGAAGAGATACTTACTTAGGGGTTTTAATCGAATGTCCGCAAGATGAATCGAGTAACGTCTTCTTCAAATGCGCAAACGAAGAAGAAACTTTCTAATTCTCAGTCGCAGCCGCCGGAGAAAAAGGAGAGGAACGTGAAAAGTGAGAGATTTCCAGTGAACCCTTTGAGAGGTTTGAGTACAAGAAGCTGTGGAAGCAGCAATGCGAGTGAAGCATCCAACGGTAGTCACAGGTTCTTGCTTTCTCATTCTTTCTCATCGTCTTCTTCATCTTCTTCTTCGTTGGGAGTTGTTCCTCGTCGACCATTGAAATCAGTGGCTAAAACCCCCAAATCTGCTCCCGTTGTGAGTAAACCCTTAATTAGAAAGAAACCAAGGTCTACGGAGGAGATTAAGTTGAAATCAACTCTTACTGAGAAACCCAATTTGCATAAGTCTCAGAGATGTAAGACCAATCCTGTGTCTGGAAAGAGACCAACTTGTAAAGTTACCATGAAGCCTGATAAAGCTTCAGTTTTGAAGAAACAATCTTCTGTTTCTAGAGAGGTTAAGCAGCTTAGAGATAGCCAAACTACGATTAGAGTAGATGACAGTATTGCTCAGAGTACTCCTTTGTCTAAGTTAGGAACTGGATCTGATTTAACATATAGAAGCAAGGGTGAAGCTACAGATGATGGTGGTAGATTAAGTAGCAACAGTAGTAGTAATCAAGACAGGACACCACCTGCTCAAGCTTCGGTGTCTCCAGAGATACAGTGTGGATCGTCTATGAATTTTTCTGCATCAACTCAATCACAAGCTTGTTATGCTGCTGGCCATTTACTCTCAGGTGTTAGTGATAAGAGGAAGTGCAAGCCTAAAGGGTTACTCACTGTCGGTGAAAATGGTTTTGAGGTTGGTAAGGGCAAGATACTGAATGATTCTGATGAATTTAATGAGGGAGATTTTGGTAATGATGGAAGTTGCGATAACACATCTATGATGCCTTTGCCTGCGGATGCGTCAGTGCACTGGCTTTTATCTCCTTGCGATGAGGAGAAAGAACATGAGAAGGAATTATATGAAGATGGCTTCTCTCAGTTTCCTCAAATCGTTGACTGTGTTGGCCATGAGACTCCTTCGCCATTATCAGATCGTAGTGCTTCTCCGGATTATTTATGCAACATTAGCAGCGGCAGAAGTCTTTCACCCATGGATATATGTAAAGAGACTACGAGAAGGATCAGTTCTTCGCTTTCTCCTAATGAGCTTTTTCGGTTCAGAAGGTTTATGCACCTCTCATCCTGTGATGGTGAAGCTTCAGCATTCGACAGTACCCCTACATGTGAGCTGGATCCTTCTGAGCATTTGAAAGGAGACAAACTGTCTCCCTTATCTGTTGATACGCTAGGAAGCGAGAATGTAATTCAAACACCAGAATCCAGCTCAAGCTTTGACAATTATTTTGGACTCTCGTGTTCCCAAGCTGAAATCCAAAAGACACATGATGTTGGTTCAGATTTGGAATCACTGACAATGACGTTTCAGTCAACCGATTTGTCACCAAGGATCCAGGCTTCATCGCAGGACCCGAGCTGTTCAAGTTTCAACTTTGAGTCTTTGGCCACATCTTCTGATTCCATTGATCTCTCACAGTTTCAGAGAGCTTTAGTTGACAGGAGTTGTTGTCATCCACATGTTACACTGGATAAAGTGTCAAGGACACATGTGGGAGTAGAGAAACTTAATAGCCACATGCCTGAAGTGAAATCCCAACAGATTACAGATACTGAATTCGTTATGCAAAATTACAAAGAAAGTTCTGCTCCTCCAGGAAAAGGAAGGGAACTGCTTCCATGCTCTGCTGCGGAGTCAATAAGCACTGATGGTGGAGGTCTGATTTGTTCTGAGGATTCAAATTGGATGGCATGCTACAAGAATTAACTTCCTAGACGAATAGATATATAGCATCGGTTTCTTTGTAAGTAGATCCACGCTAGCAGGTAGCTGAAGGAAATTTCCTTCTGTATTTGTGTTTCACTTGTTGAGTTGTCTTTAAATTTTCCACTATAAACTGCATTTTTTCTTATGAGCACATCAAGATTTCTTGAAACTCATTTTGGTAAAGCATTGAACTTTCTGTTGCCAAGCTTCTCAAAGTACAGGAGAAGGATCCACACGGCTATCATGATTGTTAATTCGTTATGTTCTCGTGTTTTTGGTTTTTTTCTATAGGAGGACACTTTTCCTGATACCTTTCCTTTGTTCAATGTTTAAAAAGAGGTTAAGTCTTTGTGAATGAATGTGTAAAACTCTATACAGTCTTAACACTGAAATGTCTGTTGCTCAGTTCTCAAACTAAAGTAGAACGAATCACACGATTATTGGGATCACTATATTCTTTTCTTTTGGTTTCTTCTATTGAACGGACGTTGTTGTTTCAATATCTTTTAATGAAAGGTTGATACTTTTCTTTTCCTGATACTTCTTTGCTTCAGGTTCGGTAAAAAGCCAAGTCTTTGAGAATATATAACTCTATACAATCTTTCGGTAAATCTTGAATATTTTGGTTCCTCAGCTCTTAAAGTACAGGAGAAGGATTCTCACACGAATATGGGGATTGCTATATTCTTGTCTTTTGGTTTCTTAAAAGGACATTGTTGTTTCAGTATCTTTTAATAAGAGTTTCATACTTAAAACTCTTCGTGATACATTTCCTTTGCTTAAGGTCTTGGGCAAAAATCTTATTCTTTAAGGAGAAACAAAGAAAAAAAAAAGGTTCTTTGAAGAGCTTTCCAAACCACACATAACCTTTTAATGTCATGCTGATCAAGAACCGATTGATACTTTCTACTTTCCACATATTCAGCCATTTCTTTTGTCTGGTTTGGCTTTGCTGATTGATTCAGTAATATATATATCTTCTTGTTATAATCTAATTTCCTCTAGACAAAACCAAGTTTTTATGAGTCATGACCATCTCTGAGGAAACAGTGTCACACTATGCTGAAACTACATATGGAAGGAGGAGCAAAGATGTTGATGAAGCTCGCAGAATTTACCAACCGAAACAGAGTGACATCACCGGAAATAGAGTGACATCACCGGTAAAATCATCATTTTCACCCTTGCTGGGCTTTGCATTCTGCTCTTCATCTTCATCATCATCGGTTTGTTTTTCATAGCCAAGCCACTGAAAGCAAGCTTGACATCTGTTGCTGTAAGAAGCCTCAGCTACAACAAGGATACATCATCATCGCTTTACTTCAACTCAACACTGGCTATGGAAATCAGAATTGAGAATCCTAATCTCGGGTTCTTTGAGTTTCCCACTAGTAAAGGAGATATCTTTTACAACGGCCAAGTTGTTGGTGAAATGAGGATTAGTGGACAACGAGTGGCTTCTTTTGGTGCCATAAGAACAGAGGTTAGGACAGAAGTGGGTTACAAAGGGAATCAAAGATCACCTGTTTGGTTGAAGAATGATATTGAGAGAAGGCTAATAATCCTTAACACCAGAGCTAAACTGAGAGGTGAAGTACACTTAAAGTCTTTAAACAAGAGAACAGTGAGTTTGAATTGTCTAATGCATCTTAATCTGAACGATGAGGTGATTCATCGTTTGTGGTGTAAATGATAGACTTTAGTTTGTTCCATAGGCCTTTTTGGGTAACTAACTTTTTATTTTAGCTTATACATATTAGCGTATTTATAAGTGAATATTGTATAACTTAGTTTATTTTATCATAAAACTTGATATTAAAATATCATACGTGATATGTTTATACTTTTTCATAAGAGCGAAACTAAACCTCAGATTTATGATTATGTCCTATACATTTTCCATGGTGGTAGATAATAAAAAAAATAAATTGAGATGCTACAAATCTGTAGTTCTGAAATGTCAAGTTTCGATTTTACAACAAGAGATTCCAATCTTTAATTCTTATCTTCCTCTTTTTGTCACTTTCTTTATCTCTTATCATCAGATAAAAAGTGTCGCTTTAGAATAATAATTCAATATGGTTAGTATTTGTTAGCGTAAGAAACATCATCAGCTTTGTCGTCACTTGTTTAATTTACTTCATGCTTCTTATCATATATACTCCTTAGACGCAAGGCAAGCATATTTGATGCTATGACTGAAACAAATAATAATAATATTGATTTACATTTTAGCATATGGTTTTTATACGGTTTTATAAAACCAAACTGTACCAAACCGAATTGTAAATGGTTTGATATGGTCTTAGTTTTTATAAAAGTGAAAGCCATTGTATAAGAGATTTCATGTTATGTACCTTAAGTAGGTCAAAATAATCCTCTCCGATTTGCTCAGTTGTTTGCGTGTTGTCGTCGTTTTCTGCAGGTTCAGTGATAATTCATGAAAACGACAAAATAGGTAATTCCTCCTTCCTGCAAATAATGTCATATTTATAGGTGAATATTGGAATAATTTATTATTATGTCCTCCTTGCTGCAAATATGAATATTGGAATAATGTCATATTTGTGCATATGACTAGAAATTAGGTCATTTCGCTAACTAATTTATGATTATGTACTATGCATTTTCCATATTTATAGGTGAAGTACACTTAAATGCTTTGAACAAGAGAACAGTGAATTTGAATTGTCTAGTGCATCTTAATCTGAAGGATGAGGTGATTCAACGTTTGTGGTAGGCCTGGGCATTCGGTTAACCATTCGGTTTCGGTTCGGTTGTATTCGGTTTCGGTTATTTTGGATATAGTAATATAGTAACCATTTGGATATTTTTGAAATTTCGGTTCGGTTCGGTTCGGTTTCTTTCGGTTCGGTTTCGGTTTGGTTATTTAAATAAATAACCATAACTAACATAAATTATATTAACATTAACCAAATAAACCAAATATAACCAAAACTAACCGAATATAACCAAAATTAACCAAATATACAATAACAAAAATACAAAAAAGGGAAAAATATTGATTCAATTTTACAAAATAGTATTTAACTTTGTAAATTCAAAATAATAACATTTACATATATTGATTATTTAAAATATTTAATTGTTTTGAATCTAGAAATAATTTATATTTTAAGTTTATTTTATAGTTTTGCATAATATTAAGTATATAATATTTGATATCTTCTAGGTTTTCGGATATTTCGGTTAACCATTTAATTGTCGGTTCGGTTCGGTTCGGTTTCGGTTAGTTTGGATATAGATTTTTACTAACCATTCGGGTATTTGAAGAATTTCGGTTCGGTTCGGTTTAGTTTTTTTCGGTTCGGTTTCGGTCGGTTATTTGGTTATCGGTTATTTTGCCCAGCCCTAGTTTGTGGTGTAAATGATACACTCTTTAGGTTGTCATATACGCCTTTTTGCGTGACTAATTTTTCATTTAGCTTATAAATATGTTAATATTTATAAGTGCATATTGGATAACTTAGTTTCCTTTATCATAAAACTTGATATTAGAATATCATATGTGATATGTTTATACTCTTTCATAAGAGCCAAACTAAACCTCGATACATGTAAATATACATGTACAATTTTCTCACATGCATGTAAATATACTAATATATCTAGGTACTATTTTTTATCTATTCTATTAAAGCTAAAATACTCACTAGATTTAAATTAGATCATGACTTTGTTTTGGTAGGTTTTTCGTTAAAAATGATTAGAGAATCACTTAATTTAATTAAATTAACATATAGTTTCAATTTATCTAAATGACCATTATACCCTTGGGTCGATCACTTAAAACTAATTGGGTCGGGACGCGGATCCTCTCTGACCCAAAAATAGAAAAAAAAAATTTGCGGATCTGTTTGTTCTCCAGATTAATAATTTTCGGATCCTGTATATTATTTGATTCAAGAATAGTTAAACACACAACCAAATAGAGGTATAATCCATATAAATAAGGAAACTGGTATCAGAGTATTTAATAGTTTCAGTAATATCAAATATTAACTATTACCATACTTTCTCCCTATAATTATTACGGATATTAATAATAATGAGAAATCTTTAATACTTATCAATTGTGACTTTGTTGTTTCCAAAATAATCAATAGATTAAATACGAAATTGTATATATATGTAAACTTATTTGATTTGCTTTTATATTGTGAGATATTTACGGAAACAACAAATCAACTTAATACAATTAAATAAAAACAAATCATCATTTAGTTTAGATTTTTTAATATTTCCTTAATGAAATTATAGTAATTAATTATGATTAGTATAGATAGAAAAAATAAAAACCGCAGGAATTATATATATGTAAAGTTGTAAACTAATTTACAGAAAATGTGTATTTTATATCCCACATCGACTAAATATTTTGGAATATAGTTCATAATGATTATAAATATATAACTAATATGTTTTGAGTACAAATGAGCAGGAAGTTTGATTTATCAGGTATCCATCTATATTTGAGCATATTTAAACTTTTAAAAAGTAAACATATTATAATATATTTACGTTTTTAAAAAAAGTTTAAGAGATTATAGATATTTAAATTTTTATAGAATGTTTAAATTATTATAAATATTTGAACTCTGTCGAAAGTTTAAAATATTATAATATATTTAAGTCTATTAAATATTTAAATAATATTAATATTTTCACTCTTAAAAATTTTAAAATATAAAAAATGTTTGAGTTAAACCCGTCAAAACATGTATTTTTATCAAACTATAAATTAAATTGGTTTTTTAAAATTTTGCTGAGATTTGATATATCAAATATTAACTTCTAAATGATAACCTAAATATATTTAATCTCACTATAAATACAATGGTTTCCTAAAAAGCAACTTCTCGTCTTTCGACGACAAATCAAAATAAAGAAAAACTCATCCTCTTACAAAACTACTATCCGATATTGCGGAGTATCTATTCTCTTACAAAACAACTATCCAATATTGTGGTATGTCTGTTTCCGTGAAAAACTATATTTTACAAACTACTTACTATATTAGAATTTCCAATTTACTGTGTAACCCCAAATATACAAATAAACACTAGATAAACAAAGAAAATAAGTCAAAATAAAAAATTACATTACAAAAATACAAATTACAAAAAAGTAATTAACAAAATATATAATCCGGTGCTGTAGCACGAGATATCACGTAGTTTTATTTATTTTTGATAATTTATATCTAGCTATTATTATGTACAAAATTCCAAACTCCTTCCTCCGCACCAGTAGGTGGATCTTCTTCATTTAATTGTGCCGGTGTCCCTGCAGAAACACAAACAGAACCTGGCATTAATAACAGCACACCAAACTGTTTGAACAAATATTGTCAGAATTCAGAATATTATAGTTCAAATTACATCAAATTCTGATTATCCTACCGTATACGATTTTGCCATTATGATATTTTTAAAAATTAAAAAGAAAACACTATTTTGTATTAGGCAAACAAACACACTTTCATTACGAGCGTAAGAGATGTATCTTGAACCCGTCTTTCTCTTCAGGAAAATAAACAAATTGTGGAGATAAAACTAAATTAAACTAAAAAAACAAAGAAAAAGTCCCACAAAAATGTCAAGTGATTTTGGATTGTTGCCATACACAAATAAGAAGTCAAAGATCATTGGTGGGTAACGTGTGCAACAGCTAAATCATTTAAAAAAAGGAAGTGACCTGTTGGACTTTTTTGAGGTCGATCTCAATCACAAACCCTTTTTTATGTAAATATATATATATGCATATTCATTAAAACGCTAATGATTTACACGTTTAAGTTTGTTCTTAATCATCTGTTTCTCTTTCTCGTTGACAATAAATTTCAGCTATACAAAGTTTGTGATGGCTGGATGGATGTTGCAACTTGCTACAAACTTTTGAAATTAAACGCTTACATCGATAATCTCATATGAATCTAAATTTTGAATCATAAAAATCAAGTATAAATTAAAATACATTAATCTCACGACCAGACCACTAGGTGTTAAACACTTAAATTACGTACATATACTGTAAATTAATGTTTTAAACTTGACCAAAGAATAATTAATGATCATGAATTCCAAAACAAGAGATACACGGTAACCATATATAACTCTTCAAACTATAATTTATTGTGTAAATCAAATGGGAGAAGAAACAATACTATATATAAAAAAAAGATGAGATTTCTTGTATAAAGAAAGACATATAAAAGAAGAATATTGGAAGGTAAGTAAGGGCATGTGCATCGGTTAGGACTGATATTTGGTCCTTCAAATATTTTATTTTTATTTTGAGAGTTTCTTAAGTTTTGTACGAGCATTGGTGTCCTTTACAGTTGTATGAGCATTGGTGTCCTTTATAGTATTTTTAATTTAAAAAATTAATTATTTAAATAAATATGTAAAAAGATATTAAAGTTTTAATTAAAATAAAACATATAACATTAACATTATAAACATAAGAAAATGACAAAGTGAATCTAAAAATTTCATCAAGAAACTGATAAATCTCAACATTTCCATGGAAACTACAAGCACCTAAAAGAGTTCCCCATACAACAGCGTCTGGTTTCATTGGCATTGTTTTGATGAGATCACATGCTTCTTCCAGCTTCCCAACACGTCCCAAGAGATCGATCATGCATCCGTAGTGCTCTAGCTTTGGCGAAACCTTGTGAACTTCCTCCATGGACTTGAACAATTCTTGTCCCTTCACTACCATCCCACCATGAACACAAGCTAGCAGCAACCCGACAAATGTCACTGCATCTGGTTTTTCTCCTTCTCGCTAAAGTACCAATAGAAAAATCATAAGTGTTAGAACTCTAAAGAACAGAGGAATCAACATGCATTTGAACTGAAGAAGAAACAAAACAAAAAATGCTCACCAACATTTGTGAATAAAGCTCAAGAGCTTCGTTGTGTTTCCCGTGAGTAGCTAGACTACCAATCATTGAGTTCCAGGAGCACAAATTTCTCTGGTTCCCAATTTCATCGAACAAACGTTTCGCTACATCAATCATTCCACATGTTATCTTATTACAAACCTTTGGTAGCTCTGCTTCTTCCTGCGTCTTTTCACCAAACAGAGATATTCCTAATTCTCTTCTGATATCCTGTAATAAGCAAAGAGCATGAGTTGTATACTAATGTTCATGATACAATGTCCACATAATCAATACAAACTGACAACAATCTTAAGAGACAAAGCCATAAACTCGGAGAGTCAACTAGGTAAACCCATAAACATAAACCAAAAACCTAATTATAACAAAAAATTGACACACTCAACCATCGATACCAAAAAAATAATCCAATACCCTAAATCGAAACAAAAATCAGAGAGATCATATATCTAAAAACACATAGTAAACTATCCAAACAAATTCCCGAAACCCTAAATCGCGAAAGGAACATAAACCCTAAATCGAATCCCACAAAAAATTTCTCAAATCTATCGAATCCCACAAATAATTGCCCTAATCTATCGAATCCCACAAACAATTTCCCTATTCTATCGAATCCCCCAAACAATTTCCCTTTACCCTAAATAAAAAAAAATCATAAAAACCCTAAATCGAGAATACATCAAAATCGTTCTTGAATTTACAACACATACCTCTTACAATTGGATATTTTGGAAGATGATACACTAAGTGAGGCCTTCGCGTTGCAAAATCTTCACTTTGATGGAGGCGATCCAAAGTTTTTGTTTAATCGCCGTCGCGATACAGAGAGAGTAAAGAGAGAGAGTGCGAAAGATAAAATGAATTGATCCGTCGAGTTTTTTTTCCTTTCACCCTACAAATAAAACAACATCCTATTACAGGATGACACGTGTCCTGAGGGACGCATAAAAATTGTCCCGTTTTTAGGAACGTTTCTTTGTATAATCTATGATTTTGATTTAAATTAATCGTTTTAATTATGTAGGACGACGAAGGACGGTGCGATGCACATGCTCTAAGCACCAAACCCAAGTCAATAAACCATAAACATAAAACCTCTTTTGCTAGCTTCATCTCAAAAGAACCTTAAAGAGAGAAAATAAATACAAGAGTGAATCATCAATGGATGGTTTAATACCAATGGCCTATAAGGCTATGAAGAAGAACATAACTCGTCGTCGTTACGAACGTCTCTCCTCTTCCGCCACGACTCGTGAGTCTTACGAATTCGTCTCTGATATTGAAATGAACGTCGACGGCCACCACCGCCGTCGCTGGTCCGTTGGAGATTTCTCATCGTTATCAAGCCGGGAAACAAAAAGAAACGGTGGCGTAGCTCCGGAGAAAGGTTTTTCTCCGCCGCGGGAAGGTCAGCTTGTGAGGTTCAAGAGCCATAGATTGTTTTCTTGCATCTCAGGTCAATAACTTTATCAAGTCAAGAATATTCCAAAGCAAAAGAAAAAGGAAACTTGTATTTTCTTTCGTCTTGTGTTTGATTTTGTATACAACCAATCATGTAGATAACGTTATTTTTGTGATCTTTTGATGTATACGTAAAAGTTTGTAGTTGGGGTTTGTTGTTGAAATGTATATTTGTAAAGTCATAAACGAGAAAATGAAAACTTGTATGGACCAAACTCGAAATAATGTTAATTCCAACTCTCCAAAGCTCTAGTTGACCTAATCCATATTTGACCATATCCCGTAGTTGACTTGACGGGTCAGAACTCAGAGTTGTTGTTCCCTTCTCCATAAGATAACACCAAAAACATAACTTAGTTTAATCAACCAAATTCATGATTTGATTAGACTAAGAAGCTGCTGAGTAGATATACATTAGTCTTTAGATGAATAGGTTCTTGTTTTCATTGTTTTGCCTCTGTATATGAGAAACCTTCAACATCTAAAATCGTGCGACAAAATCAAGTGAACAGAGAACAAAATGAACACAATGCTTCAAACAAGTGTAGCTAAATGCAGAAGTTCGATAAAGTTAAAAAACTTCAGATTATTCTACAATGTAACAGTGCGGTTTGTAGAGAACTTCATCATCATCACTCTCATCTTCTTCCTCATCAGACACAATCTCGCCACCAGGCATATCTAACTTCCCACCCATGTCGAATGTTGGACCTTCAGTATCTGGATCGATATAGTTACCTTGCAACCGTTCCTCAAATCTTTGGTCACTGCAATTGAGGAACCAGTTCAATGAACTCCTAATTCCTTTGCTCTGTAGCTTCTGGTACCTCGGTTTGATTCTTGACTCCAAGCTATAAGTAAAATACTCAGGGTACTCCACGAGTTCTTTCATCGGTCTCCCCATCTCAGTCTTGTAAAAGTAGTAGCTATTCTTCATGAGTTCGACTCGGGAACAGAGGATCTGAGGACATCTCACAACCATTTTCGCAATGTCCTCGACTGGAAACGCCCTGCCCAAGAGAAACTCAACGGGTTTCATTATCACATTCTGCTTCAGGCTAACAATCTGTGGCATTTTCTCTACTACACGGGCAAATCCTTCAGGATCAATCTTGAGCTTCAAGCTGAAAAAGTACTGTTGTGTAGACATCTTGGCTTTTACCGGTAACCCAAGAATTTGAGGATATTGAGCAATAACCAAAGGCAGTAGTTCTTTCTTGATTCCAAAACTAATCAAACAATCTACATTTGGTTTAACAGTCTCCTCAAGATTGTATCCGACTACATATGCACGTTTCTCTAGCATCCTAGCCACAATTTTCTTCGGCAAACCAATGGAAATTAGATAATCTACAAGAGGTTTGATCATGGTTCCAACTCTCATTCCCAAAAGATAAGGATACTGAGTCACCATTGGACCAATGTCCCTAGGACTCACACCAATGCTTACCAAATACGCAACGGATGTGCTCATAGTGCCTTCGAGTTTAAACCCTAAAAGCTCAGGGTACTTCATCAGAACATACCCCAAATCTTGCTTCTCAACGTCCAGACCTCTAAGAAACTTAACCACCGGAGCAAGCTCAACAACCACACTTGCATGGAGAACCTGAGGATAGTTCTTAACAAATTCTCCCAATTTCGATCTCGGGATTCCAATTTTCTCTAAGTAAGCCAAGACAGGAATCAAATTCTTACGCACACTGCAGCCTAACATCAAAGGATACTCATTTATATCGTCTATGGTCAACCCTAGCTTCTGTAAGAACTCAACACGCTCACACATGACTTCAATGGTGGAAGGTAGCTCAATACTCTCCAATTCATCGGTGATTATCCCCAAACCCTTGAGATAATCGCAGATTTTGACACGATTCACGAGCTTCTCTTTCTTCCCTTGTATAACTCCCCATGTGACTGTAGGCATCTCGTACTCCGGGAACTTTGAAGATTGAGTTGCATAGTGANATTTTCTTCGGCAAACCAATGGAAATTAGATAATCTACAAGAGGTTTGATCATGGTTCCAACTCTCATTCCCAAAAGATAAGGATACTGAGTCACCATTGGACCAATGTCCCTAGGACTCACACCAATGCTTACCAAATACGCAACGGATGTGCTCATAGTGCCTTCGAGTTTAAACCCTAAAAGCTCAGGGTACTTCATCAGAACATACCCCAAATCTTGCTTCTCAACATCGAGACCTCTAAGAAACTTAACCACAGGAGCAAGCTCAACAACCACACTTGCATGGAGAACCTGAGGATAGTTCTTAACAAATTCTCCCAATTTCGATCTCGGGATTCCAATTTTCTCTAAGTAAGCCAAGACAGGAATCAAATTCTTACGCACACTGCAGCCTAACATCAAAGGATACTCATTTATATCGTCTATGGTCAACCCTAGCTTCTGTAAGAACTCAACACGCTCACACATGACTTCAATGGTGGAAGGTAGCTCAATACTCTCCAATTCATCGGTGATTATCCCCAAACCCTTGAGATAATCGCAGATTTTAACACGATTCACGAGCTTCTCTTTCTTCCCTTGTATGACTCCCCATGTGACTGTAGGCATCTCGTACTCCGGGAACTTCGAAGATTGAGTTGCATAGTGAGCAATCCTGGAAATCGAACAAGGGTTTTGAAATTGAGGGATATTAGGATCTGGGTTTATCAGGGTTTTAGTTTCAGGGGATGATATAATCGGAAAGATGAAACACTCTCTTTTGATCAAAGTCACGAACTTGTTCCTCCTGAGAAGAAGATACCTCATTCTGGAGATACCCAGAAGATTGCTGTCGAAAAAGATTACGACTTTGCAATCAAAATCAAATGGGAAATAGAAAAAATTCTCGCTTTCTCGTCTGAAGGAGTTTAGCTATTCGAGAGAATACGAAAGGCGCGTGTACTAGAGAAGCCCTAACGAGAGGGAGTGAGAGAGAGAGTCTCGGCTTCTTTTTTTTTACCATAAATATTAAATTAGTAAAAAGAACACAAAATTTACAACTTTTTGGTGATGAACTGATGATGATCATCATACATTGAGATTGTTGTTCATAACATTTGGAAGATTTTTATCTGTAAGACTTTAGTTCAATGATTAAGAAAGGAGAATAACATCTAAGGTAAAGAGGTCTGAACATGAACAATACAATGATAAGTTCATGTAATATACCAAGGAGTTTCAAAAGCCTGTGTGTGCTGAAGGCACAAGTGGGAACCAACCAAACATCTAATTTTCACAGCTGTTGATTTGGTAAATCTAATTTTAGCTCTTCTAGAACCACCATTTGGTCAATGCACTAACAAAACTCGGAAGCTTAACGCATGTTTCCCTCTCTCAAAACATCGATCATGTTGTAGATTCTCTGATCTGCTTTCAATCGAATCTGCACATTCCACATAAGTGTTGAATCAACAGCTAGCATTATAGAGATTAGAGATGAGGTGAGACTCAGAGAAAGCTGAGATTCAGTCTCGCAGAATCATGGTGAGCAATAGGAGTAAGCTTTATAACCTTTTTGGCGAGGAAGAGCACAGCATCAACAGTACCCTCAGCATATATTGATCTGCCACAGACATTGTGCTGGAACTCAAAGGAGACACTGCAACGAAAGACAGAGAAAAGGGAGCTAGTTATGGAACAGTTATACAACAGAATATAAAGATATGTATAAACAATATCTTAGTATTGCATTACGTTTCATCGGGTGATGTCAAGTGATAAAGATGGAAAGCGTGGCCAGAGATATGCTCTTCGGGAACACCCACCATCTCCACTTGTTGTTTTGGATCCCGAATCAATTGTATCTACCACAAAAGTTGTATACACAGAAAATTCATATCCTGAGAATAAAATAAGTCATTGCAGAGAGATGTAAACAATAGAGGATGACCAATGCACCTGATCCATGTCGTAAGACACACCCAATTCCTGGAAGCAAGAAATAACAGCTTTTGCTGTTCCGGATGCATCCAATTTGCTAGCTTGATGAGACTCCATCACCTACATAGATCGTAAGTTGATTAGATGTAGCAAGAAGTAATACAAAACTAACGGAGAAAAAATGAATTCGAATTTATAAAAGAAGTAAGAAAAGTACATCCAATGAATAACCAGAAAAGGCTCCCGGAAACTGCTCAGCCATGATCTCCATGGCTGCAAGAAATGCTACAACCTATAGACCAACAAAGCACACAGATATGAGCTAAAGAATCTTTACATGTACTATAAGTAATCATTTCTTCCAGAAATATCCAATTACACATACCTGTTTACCCATCTGTGGGGAAATCACTGCATAAATCTTTGCTTTCTCAACAGTTTCATATAATTTGTCCCTATCTCCACCCGTTGTTCCCATGACAAAAGGAACACCTACTTTGCTATACAGCTCCGCATTATCTATACATTGCAAAAATTCCAAAATTTGAAAATCAACTCACGACAGACAAACGAAACTTCTAGCAGATGATTTTACACTTCCACAAATTCTAAACAAACTTAATCAAGGATCACAAAGCTCGTTCCCCCCAACAAGAATTCAATCCTAATATCAACAAATCAAGAACACAATTGTCTCTTGATGGTAGAAATGAGAGATTCTGAAGTATACCATTTACTGCAGAAGGAACTGTGTAGTCAACAACAATAAGCTCCGGGTGCTTCTCAAATACGGAAGAGAGAACTTTTTCTCTTTCAGCAGGACCATGCACAGTAATCTCCTTTCCACAGACCTCAACCGTCTGACCATCCTCACCAGCAGAACCAAACGATATGGGAACAATATTTACTCCAGCAGACTCTGCTGCTTTGATCACAGCTTTCCCCATTTTGCCACTGCATCCATTCACCTGTTGTATAAGAGATTAACGAATGGCTTAACTCCCAAACAATTCCCTATATCTAGTAATCGAAGAAAATACACAATCTTTGACATGTCTACATCTCAAACTAGTAATGCAAAGTCAAATCACACAACTCTGTGTCTAAGGGAAAAGATGATCAGATTACCATGATGGATATGCTATTTCCAGGCAAAACAGACTTGACGACCTCGTCACCGGAATCAGCCGACGCCGTCATCGATAAAACCACCGGAAGACGACGTGTCCCAATTCCCATGAAACTAACACGTCCGTTACCGCATTTTCCTGCATTGTGATTCTTTCTAGAAGCAAATGCGAGACGCGAGTCCACTGGACGATGAAGGAACACACTTGAAGACGCCATTAACCTGAATTTTCTTTAAAGAGTAAGCTCATCTCCATCAATCCAATCAATCAAAAAATTTGAAGTGAGATTGGTAAGCTTCAAAAACGTACCCGTTCATCTCCTATTGATTCAAGAATAGATTAGACGAAAGTTTTGTTCTTTATTGCGACAGACAAATCGTTAAAATCTTCCACTTTTGTCTGAAATTTCCCGGCCGGCGAGAGATTGATTTAGGGTTTAGATTTATCTTGGATTTATCATCGAACCGGAAATCTCTAAACCAAACAAGTAGATTTAATTAACCGGATTTAATTTAAATATTAACCGGACATTTGAAACCGATAAGAGAAACCTGAGGTTAACCACACACACAGTCTCACTCAGGAAAACGAACCATCTCAAAAACAATCCGACGAGCGAAAGATGAAGTCCTTAGCTTCGCCGCCGTGTCTCCGCCTAATACCGACGGCACACCGTCAGCTCAATTCGCGTCAATCTTCCTCCGCCTGTTATATTCACGGTGGCGCTTCTGCAAACAAATCCAATAACCTCTCATTCTCCTCATCCGCATCCGGTAAGCTTGCTTTGACTTCTCTTATAATATCTCAAGTTCGTGAATGAAATGTTAGAATTTGGTGTTAGGGTTTGCGTCACCGCTCGTTGTAGAGAAGGAACTACGCTCTTCATTCGTACAGACCGCTGCTGTTCGCCATGTTACTGGGTCTCTTATCAGAGGCGAAGGTCTTAGATTTGCCATCGTGAGTTCTCAGAATCGCTTTTTTTAACTTCGTGCAATGCTTAGATTTGGTGAATTGGTTCTGATTTGGATGATTTATAGTGAAAATTTAAAACTTGAGCCTTGTGTTGACTTTTTTTTTTTGTCAATTCAAATTTTGTATTCAAGGTTGTAGCTCGTTTCAATGAAGTTGTGACTAAGTTGCTTTTGGAAGGAGCGATTGAGACTTTCAAGAAGTATTCAGTCAGAGAAGAAGACATCGAAGTAAAAAGTCTTTAGCTTGTTATGTTAAATCAGAGTGAAAAAAGATCTGAGCTTTCACAAAGCTAACGAAGAGTCTTTTTTCTTCAGGTTATTTGGGTTCCTGGCAGCTTTGAGATAGGAGTTGTTGCACAAAACCTTGGGAAATCAGGAAAATTTCATGCCGTTTTATGCATTGGCGCTGTGGTATGATTCTTGCTATACAATTCTATTTCCTCATATGACTTCTTCAAGTTATAGAAAGTTTCTCACACATGCTTATTAAAGTTGGTTTTTGATATACTCTTGTCCTTGTTGTGGTATAGATAAGAGGAGATACCACACATTATGATGCTGTTGCCAACTCTGCTGCATCCGGAGTACTTTCTGCTGGCATAAATTCAGGTTTATCTTGATAATCAATTGCGGTATATGCATCTTTAGACATCTTTATGTAACATTGTTTTGAAAACAGTGAAAGATTGTTTTTGTAGTACTTCAGAACCTCAAAGAGCTGGTAGTTCATTTTTTGCCTTTCTTGGGATTTTGGATGATTTAATTCCAACATCATGAACTAGTTCATCAAATTTTGTTCTGGTTGTTCACGCACTATTCACTATAGTAGTAATTAAAGCTTACAAATTCCTAATTTGCAGGGGTTCCATGCATATTTGGTGTACTGACTTGCGAGGACATGGATCAGGTTAAAATTTGTTATGCAAGGGTTGATGATATATAGTTTGTTAATCATATGGATAAACACTGAACTTGTTGCTACTGTGGTCAACTAGGCTTTGAATCGATCTGGTGGCAAAGCCGGCAATAAGGGAGCTGAAACTGCTTTGACAGCGGTAAGTATCATTATAATTCATTCCTTTATTCTTAGAACAAGATCGAATTTTCGAATCATTCCATTGCGCAAGTGGTCATTTGATTTATTGTCTCTTTGGTAAAGTCCTGAAATTTTTCTCTCTCTGCTCTTTCTTCAGCTTGAAATGGCGTCTCTGTTTGAGCACCACCTGAACTAGCTCTGCTGGTTACGTGGATGAACAATGATCACGTATGAGAACTACATGCTGTCAAGATATTTTAACGCTTTACTAAGCTTTTGGTCTTTCTTTTGGTAATCTAATAATAATTCCTCTGAATTTTGCATTTTTTCTGCTCCAATAAAAAAGTGTGATCTTCTTTGTCGTGAATCATAATACTATGTTGAAGTTGTGGTGTCCGAATGGGATTTCAACTTTAAATATTCTGCACAACGAAGATTTTGTCGACAGGCGAAGATTATGAACTTGTATTGAATCATAAGGATTCTAATAAGTTGGAAATACTGCATACAGCCGGAAATCCACCTCTCAACTAATGGACTTTTATAACCAAACGCGAACCTCAAAACTTAACCTTTTAGATTAGATCATGTTTCTACATTAATTAGCTCTTACCTTCGAACATACCAAAATATTAAGTGTAGGCGAGAGATTTATTGTGGTCTGGTTCGCTTGGTTATGTTGGTGTTGCATGGTGATTTGTCGATTACACTTTTAATCTATGGTCTTATCATGTATGAACCTTAGTTAAATTAAAGCCGATCATCAATAAGAAAATTAGAGAAGAGGATAACAGCAGAATTGAGTTTTAATTTACTATAACTTGAAATCCCGTAACAATTCATAAAACGGTCTAGTCTAGACCAAATTCAAAACCAATCCAATAATTTCCCGGTTTTATGGATGGTTCGAACCGGGTGACCTGAACCGGGTTGATTATTCTATTACTTCGTCTTCGATTCATTTCAGAGCCCCCTCTCTCTCTCTCTCTCTATCGTCTCTTGTTCGATTTTGCATCTCTCAGGTTGTTTAGTCCTCGATCTCAAAGTAAGTCATCCTACGCTCTATGTAAATCACGCGTAGAAGCCCTTATTTTATTTTTTTATTTGATAGGTCGTTGGAGCTATAGAGTCTTTTGCGATAAAAAACCCTACCTTTTTTGTTTTCTCACTGTTTAGAGCAGTCTCACTTCCATGTCGGCGCTTGTGGCTTTATGCAGAGCTCGAGCTACTACTGCTTCGTCTTCTTTATTCAACAGCGTTATTCGTCCAGCATTTCGCAGTTTCTCTACAGGTTCGGTTGATATACTCTTTTTTAATTCCGGAGAATGCTCAAATTTGGATCATCAATGAGTTTTTTGGAAAGAGTGTAATAGCTTTGATTTAACCTTGTTGCACATTGAGTTTTACAGTTGTAGTGATTTTGCCATAGTCAGTATTCTTGTTAGCCTCTTCTGTTTAAGTGTTTAAAGTTGAAATTTTTTTGGGGGATTCCAATGTTATGAACTTGTTGATGCAACAAGTTACTTCTGGTTTAGATGATGAACAAGCGTGATTGCTTCTCTTTGTTATATGAGAAAAGAATGAGAGCTTGTATCAGATCTCTTCTTCATAAGTATTCTTGGACAATTTAGTTACCTGAAACTATTACTACTCCATGTTAAGATACTCTTGTTGTGTTGGAAGAATTCATGATCATTAGAACATAGGATCGCTGCTAATTAGAGCTTAAGCTTGGATCTCTGCAACTCTGGTGCTATTTTGTATCAAATTCTTCTCCTATCTGTTTCATACTCTTTCTCTTTTAACTTGGTAAATTCAGAACATAAACTTGATGCATGTATTTACTTTATGGGACTTTGGTTTCTCTAGTCTATGTGGTTTCCGTGATTTAAGATTAAGCTCTATTGGGTATATACAGCTTGAAAGTTACTTAACTACATGATAATATATTGATATATGGAGATCCAGAGTTTCAATCTAGCTTTGTGTCAAAATCAGTATCTCTGTTGGTGTTTTGCAGGTTTTGCTGATGCACAGAACAAATCATTGGTGGCGCAGATGAAAGAAGAGATGCTCCACATGGACATCAACTCAATGGTAGGAAGTTCCATGCCACTAGGTATGATGCGTATCGGAACAATCATCCACAACATCGAGATGAACCCAGGGCAAGGCGCCAAGATGGTCCGAGCTGCAGGAACCAACGCCAAGATCTTAAAGGAGCCTGCTTCAGGGAAATGCTTGATAAAGCTTCCATCAGGGAACACCAAGTGGATCAACGCCAGGTGCCGTGCTACGATTGGCACAGTGTCAAACCCGTCTCACGGAACGAAGAAGCTGAGGAAAGCAGGACAGAGTAGGTGGTTGGGGATAAGGCCCAAAGTCAGAGGAGTGGCGATGAACCCGTGTGATCACCCGCACGGTGGAGGTGAAGGAAAAAGCAAAAGTAGTGGAAGCCGAGGAAGGACATCAACAAGTCCGTGGGGGAAACCGTGTAAAGGCGGGTACAAATCCGCTAGTGTCAAGAAGAAGAAGAAGCGTTTGGCAGCTGCAGCAGCAAAAATGTGATATGGATGAAGAAGACTAGTTACAATTTCTTCAAATGCTTCTTTCTTATAATAATTTATCAGGGTTTATTGAATCTGCTTTTGAGAGTTGGTTTTTAGTGTATTCATGATTTTTCTTACACAGAGGGGTGAACACCACAGACGTTTTTAAATGGAAATCAAACGTTTTTTTTTATTTATCACGATCACGTTTTAATAGAGTTGCCATCTTTTTTTGCCTTTTGAAATTGTCATAATCAATTTTGAGAGATTGTTGTTATACGCTTACTTATGTTTAGTAAAAGACACTGTAGTAAAAGGTTCGATCGAGGAAAGGGTCTAAAATCAAAAGTATAATTCAGAAAAGGAAACAAAAAAAAAAGAGTCAACAGGTTGGAACTTGGAACAATACATTGAATCAATCCCCACACACACTAAAAAAACACACATTCAAAGCAAATGTCTTCTTTGACTAATTACCTCCAAAAAACTTTTAATATACCCGACATGAGAATTTTTATCTTTTTTCTTATGAAATTTTCAAGTTTCAACTTTGAATGTTGTAGCAAAGAACATTTCTATTCTTCTATTCTTCAGCAATGAGACATTCACTAATCATTATTGTTGGAAATTAGTCGGAATTAAAATAAAAAAGAATACATAATTTTGTTGGTAATATGCATACTTTATATATTCCTGAAGAATGTATTTACATAAGGATTATCCACATATCATTATTAAAAAATCTTATATCTTAGTTAAACAATCACAAAAAAAATCATAATTCTCTTGTCCACGAATGTTCGAATACCTTATATGAACAATAAACAAAAGTAATATGAGAAACTTCAACTAAAAACTGATCAACTGATGTAAAAGTTGCAGCATCTAAACTTCAATCTCAAACTTTTAATTGAAAACTGCTTTTTATACTTGGACAATTATAATATGTTAAACTTATACATCCAACTATCAACTGTGCTTACACATACATGTAATTTAAAAATATTTGAATTACATATAATTACACAAATTAAAGAACAAAAATTTTCAGCAAGAATCGAAAAGCAAATCTTAGATTCCAGAATGTAAGCAATAAGGGCGGCTTTAACCCTTTTCTTGATCGATTGTTCATCAAACCCAGCTTCCTTGAGACACTTATTCATTTAAAGGGCTTTTTGAAATCCTAGAATAAGGCATAATTGCCAATCTATTAGTAGCTGTGGTAATCGTTTTGAACGAAAAATTGCCATTATTTCTCTCAACTGCAAAAAAAACAAGAAATTAACATTAGTTATGACACGATAATCAAAATAGTATATCAACAAAAAAAATACTAAACAAATAATTGATAGAAGTGTCACTAAAGATCAACTCTGAATTTATCAAATAATCAAACACCAAAGCACTAACCATATATCATTGTTGAAAAATTCTTATTTTTTAGTTAAATAATCGCAAAAAAACGATCATCATTATCATCTCTACGGATAATTGAAGATCTCATATGATTAGAAACAAAAGTAATCGCAGAAATTTCAATTAAGAAATGATCAAATAATCAAAAAGTTATAGCATCCAACCTCTAATCTCACACTTCTAATTGTTAAATTGTGATAAACCTAACCTTTAGATATGGAAATTTTTTTTAAAAGTCGTTAAATATTTTTTTCTCTCATAAAATAAAACTGATATATATATATATATATATGTAAGACCTTATATCAAGTAATTATTTAGAGATCAACTAAGAATTTGTCAAATAATCAAACACCTTAGCATGATCCACATATCATTTTTGAAAATTCTTATATTTTTGTTAAACAATCAATCTACATTCTATGTTGCTTGGAAAAAAACCATCGTTGGACTGATGCTCTAAAATCCTTCACTAAGTACTGTGAAAATCAATTCATGTAAGTTGTTTACTTTTCATAAAACAACTTCTGAAAATGAATAAAACAACTTATAATTACTGTTGGAAATTAGTCAGAATTAAAATGAAAAAACAATACATAATTTTGTTGGTAATATGCATACTTTGATATATTCCTGAATAGTTTATTTACATAACAGTTGCATAATTTTTAAATTAATTCAGATGGAATTTTTAGCTAGTGTAAAATGTCGGATTCTATTCTATTAACAATATGATTTACCCTTTGTTCAAAAAAAACAAAAAAAAAAACAATATGATTTACCCTAGCTTTTTTGTTGTTGTTGTTGTTATGTATTATTATATACCAATTAAAAAAGTGAAGAAACCAATTTGACATCTACCTTTGGTCTAAACAACCAACTATTTTAAAAAGTCGATGTTTAGGAGGTTTGAAAAAAATTGATAAAACCAAGAATGATATTCGTACTCAATAGATGAAAAAATGAGAAGCACACAGAATTTGAATTAAGATTGAAAATGAGATGTATGTAATGTAACAACAAATAAGCCACCATGCTTACAATCTTGGGTCCTACTCCTCCATATCAATTCATCATTTTCATTTTTTTTTGTTATTCCCTTTTATTTATTTTATCTACTAATAACACTTTTGTCTTAAATACATAACCAAAGAANAAAAAATATATATATATATATATATATATATATATATATATATAACTGATTCAGAACAAATACTGGCAAAAGTTGAATTATATCGAAAATGAAATGACGAAATTATTTTTTAAAAATTTCTTATCTTTTATGAAAAGGGGGATGAAACTAAGAAAAAAGAATCATAAAGTGCAATGAATCATACGTGCAATGGATCATATAACCTTCACCAGCAGATGCATGTATTTTGTGCGTATTTTTGTTTCTCTTCCTGTTAATTCCCTTTTCAGTCTGGTCATATCTTTGCTAGCTCAGACTTCAGCAAGAAGCTTGGAAACAGAATAGACAAAAGTATATATTCCTATCTTTGTATATGCCACTAGCTACTTTAGAGTTTGATTTATCAACTATAGTTTCTACTTTCTAACCATTAACTAAAGCATATGATTTTTATATATATAACTATACTGATTAGGTGATGAGGATCCACCGTCCACGGTTTATTTTTTCTTAATTAATATCACAAACCGTGTAAAACTTTAAATCAGAAGTACAGTATTATAAAGTGGATGTTATTAGGAAAACAAAGCTTAATTACCTTAGGATTAGAACATTAGAGGAAAATAATTTTTATTTCTAGCAAAATAATATATATATATACAATATATCCAGAGTTTAAAATAAAATATATACATAAAATATGATCAGAAATTTTTATTTTTATTTTTTAGACACTAATATAGAGATATTTTTTTGTTGAATAAATTAATTTGTTTGAGCCATATGTGTGTATTTTAATTAAGAAAACTTGAAATAATTACATACTCTGTGTCTTATAGATTTTTAAAAACAATAATTTTGGGGAAATTTTGGCAAAGAGAGAAGTATTTATAGATGTATAAATAAATACTCGCGCATAACGTAGAAGAAGAGAGATGACTTCACATTTTACCAAAAAAAAAAAAAAAAAAAA
>NC_025690.1:24349503-24408455 GCF_000633955.1 Camelina sativa
TGAAAACTGTGGGCATATCATATAAACTCGTCATTAAATTAATTGAGATAATAATTCATCTTATTATGTCTATGCATTATGCAAATGTATATAAAATATAAATATTTGGTTGAATATTGTTGCAGAGGTCCACTACATTACATACCACTAGACATGCAATCTAAGGGAGGGTTTGCGATGTTCAAGGCAATCATGCATGGGTTGCCATTTCTCTATACCTTTCCCTTTCCACCAATTATTTTTTTTCTTTCTAATTTCCTAAAATTAAAATAGACACCATGCATTAAATTAATAGAATCTTTAGGATAATAGTAAAACAGAACAAAAAAAAACATTTATTTCACCTAATTCCTAAATCTTTCTTGGTTTTGGCTACGAATAAAAATCTTTTGTCTGATTTGGATAAGAGATTGCGCTCTCTGTATAAAATTCTTACATTACATTCACGAGTGGCATATCGATCCTAACCATAAGATCATGTATACATAAAATCAAAGATATCAAATCAAGTACATATCCACAAGATGATATGAATATCTTTATGTATCGGGAAGATATCACTATGCTACATTTATACTATTACTCTAGTCTAATAAATAGCTAGTTGAACTTTTTTGTTGTCTAGTTAAGACGGCATCACTATCTTTTTTCACTGGCCTAAAGTTTTACTTTTGTTTATAGCGAAAAGTAAATTAAGTAGTTTTGTTGTAATTATATGTCTACTTGAGCCATTATAGTGGTAGAAGAGTAATGTCAATGAGCTAGTGGTTGGCTAAAAGTAAACAATCCTCCTGTTTGAATTTGTTGTAGTAGAAAAGACGTAATAGTTAGATGTCATATATGCGATCGATTCATTGAATTTGGATAACTAATAAGTGTTTTTATTTTGGATTGAAAAAAAATATGAATAAAGAGAGTACTAGTGGATTCACAATTCTGGTAAGCTGTCAATTGGTTTAATACCTGAACTGCCAAAACAAATCTGCTTGCGGGAAATTATCATGTCCCTCCCTCCTTCATAATTAAAACACGCAACCAAAACTAGTATATGTATAAATATAATCCCATTTGATAACATTGCTTAATTATATCCTTTTATTTTTTAATGATGGATGTAATCATGTAAACTAGTTTTTTCTGTTGAAAATATAAAATATATCCCATTTGCATATACTGTCTTATAACAAATATCATGTTATTTATATTTGTTTTTTTTTTTTGAACACAAATGTTATTTATATTTGATAATACGAGTTATTACCACTATACATCACGGTTTTGTTGAAACATTCTCAAAACAACACCACTTATTTTTAGTTTTTTTTCCTTAAAACCTTACTAAAAGAAATATGTCTACCTAATTAATTAGACTATATATTAAAAATAGAAAGAGTCTCAAATTATATAAATATAAAATTTTGTATTTGCTATAACTAAATAATAAAAGCATAAAACCGAAAGAAATAAATATTGGACCAACTGTCCCACTAAGAACGATGATATGATAGAGGCACCACATGAAAATGCCGAGGAGAGGAATAACAATATGGGTCATCATCGGTCGATAAACACATAGACAAACATTATTACTAGGTGAGAGTTTTAAAAAAAAATTGAATTCACATATTATATATACTATAATTTGTAATTATAGTCCTTAATAAACATTAAATTGGTAATTCACCGCATTCAAACTATGCAACGAAGAAGGCAACTAACTTCGTTTTGATAACATCAAGTGGTTAAAACATTTTAATTTGCTTTTCGTATTATTTTAAAATTTTATGAATAAAATACTTAGGAGACTTAAAAAAGCCTACACACATAACTCAGAAAAGGAAAAAATCACGACTGCTTTTCAAATATAATTGTTAAATAAAACAACTTTGACTACACACACAATAAAGGAACAATGTTAAAGCTTAGATTCGTTAACTTCTATAACTAATAAAACCAGTTTTTGGTACCGGCACGCAAAGGAATAATGAATAATATTCGTAAAAGAAACTAAAAAACCTCGACCTCGGACAGAGGCTTACCCCAAATAAAATTCCAGGCTACGTCATCTCTCTCGAGAGAGAGAAAGGAAGTGTCTAGGGGAGAAGAACCAACCCACTGGGGGGGTGATTTGAAATTGTTTCAGACCTTCCAGAATCAGCAACTTGCCTCTCTCACACACTTGTCATCTCACCCCCAAAAAAAGTGATAATAATTTTTAAATCCTTCTTTTTTCTTTTAAAACATAGCAAAAAAAAGAAGAAAAAGATCTTTAAATTCAGTGAACCTTCCTCTCTTTCCTGTTTCTTCTCTGATTCCACAAAAACAGTCTAATCCCTTTATATTTTCTTTCAATTATCTTTTTACTAACATTTTTTTTTTATATATTTCTTCCTCTGTATCTTCCTCTCTCTCTCTCTCTCTCTATTCATTTTCTTTTTTTCTTACAAAAGAAACTTCATTCGTCTTCCTCTTGCGTTCATAAAAGCTTCAACACCCATATATTTTGGTTTCTAACGTTACCATCTCATCTTCTTGTTGTTCTCTGCTGAAGGACGTTTTGACTCTTAACGTCGTAAAGGTGGTTGCTTTCTTTCAGTTTTTTCTTCTCTGATCTAATCCTCTGCAAATTCCTAGTCTGATTCGTTTGTTCAATATTGGTTTTTTTTTTTATTATTGAATCATACTGATCAAAACGTTGCAACCTTTGTTCTCTTTGCAGCTTTCGTAAACCACCAATCAAATCAAATCTTCTCTACAGGAGGAAACAAAACTACAAAGAAAAGTTAAGTCTTTTTTTCTAAGTCTAAAAACGCCAAGAAACAGAGTTACTGGGTAATTTAATCATTAGGGTTCTTCAACCAAGCTACATTGACAGAACAAGAAGAAAAGCTTGTTGCTTTATGCATTTGAGTCCAACTCTGTTTCTTCATATATCGATCTGATTTCCCCAGATCAATTCCCCAAGAAAGGAACTTTCTTTAAATGATTCGTGATATCTCAAGTCTACAAAACGACATCATAAACATTCAAGAACACTGTTCACTCAACAACAACAACAACATGGACATGAGAAGAGATAACCGGAAGAACATCAGTTTTCGTGGATCAGCTCCTGCTCCGATCATGAGGAAGCAAGAACTGTTTCGGACATTGTCGTCACAGAACAGTCCGAGGAGGCTAATATCAGCTAGTTACTTCAGTTTGGAATCAATGGTTGTGCTTGTTGGTCTCACTGCATCTCTCTTGATCTTACCCTTGATTCTTCCCCCATTGCCTCCTCCTCCGTTTATGCTGCTTTTGGTTCCTATTGGGATTATGGTTTTGCTTATGGTTCTTGCTTTCATGCCTTCTTCTAACTCCAAACATGTAGAAGTAACTTCTTCTTCTTCCACTTTTATGTAAAACGTTTCTTTAATTGAAGAAATCCTTAAAAAAACCTGAGGAAGTTTTGTCTTATTGTCATTTACTTAAGGTTTCAGGGTAAGCGATTAATACTATTTCATTTGTAAAACTTTGTTTCTTGTTGCTGCAGAATTATACAACTATATAAATAGAGAGAACTTAATCGTTTCCATTGTTTTTCATGATTTTCCACTTTTCTAATAATGCCTTTGAAACAAAACCAGATGAAATTGGGACATTGTTTTTATAATAACTTAATATTGAAAGACTTTGATTGCATGGACTTAAAGAGTAAAGACTATGAGACAGAAGTAGTAACTTTGATTACAGATGAAGTAATATAATCTGCATTGCTTTCATTATCATTCTCCCCATGGTTTAGGATGCATAAAAAAGACAGATTTAGAGAGACTTGACAAAGACATTCCCACATAGGAAGTTTTGATTCATCATCTCACAACCTGGATCAGAATCCAAATTCGTAGGGGTACGGTTGTTTCTCACTTCTTATTTTTTCAACTATTGTAAGAAACGACTTGTGTTAACCCGAATAGCTCAGATGCTGGATCCGTTGCTGCTCAGTGTGGAGAAGCTTTGACCAAAAATAGAGGAAGGTGATGCTCCAAAACTGCCACGAGGTGACGATAGCCTTTCTTTACTTCTTCTGAGGCCACATCCAACCCTTGAAGCTGTTTTGCGGCTTCCACAAGCTGTCCTCTTAGCTTCTGTGAGAGCAGCCGCCCACCCGCCTCCACACACTCTCTGTACAGCGGCATGTAGGCGATTGCTACTCTCAATGGTGCTGGGAGATCCTTTAGACTTATTGCAGACTCTCCAAGTTTCAAAACCCTCATAAAATTCATGAAGTTTCCCTGGCTTTCCCTCAATCCTTGGTTGAATGCAGCCTCTGACCAGTGTTCTTGGAGAAACGATTTAAGATGTGAAGGAACAGACTCGTCTTCTGACTTTGCAATGGTGTCTGCAACTGAATATGTGGCTACTGGATCCCGGAGGAAATCTGATTTTAGGAGAAACTCTACTCCGTAAAGGGAACCACCACTTCTTTCACCGGCTGCTTTGAGGATTTCAACGCTGAGAGCAGTGAGGACGGGTCTTGGTACATGAGGAAGGAGATAAGCAGCAACCTCGACCTGGCTGCTTGAAGTGGCGGCTGTGAGAGCTAAGCATAGCTCCATCTCACGACAGCCTCTTTTCACAAACCATTGAACAACTTGCATGCAACCTCTCTCCGCTGCTCTCATCAAGGGACCCAGGAAAGCAATCGCATGACCTTCTTCCACAAGGCAATTCATAGTTTCGATTTTACTATAATGCGAAGCAAAACCCAGGGCTAAGTCAACATCCACGTCTAAGCTATTCCTTTGAGCAATCTGCACCAGGAAAACGTTCAGTTAGATTGCACAAAAAAGCTTGCAAGCAATCATTAAGGATTAGATTTACCTGCAACAAGATGCGCACAAGTTCTGTGCTCCCAAAACGAGAAGCTTCAAGAAAGCACTGATTTACGTTATCTGCGCCTCCTTCCACCAGCATACCAAGCAATCCATGAATGACAGTAGCTGAGATTCCAGAAGACCAGCCAGGATTAAACGAGGTAGAGAACAGAGTAAGCGGGAAGCAAGCTGCATCAAAGGCTTCTGTGAAATCCTTTCCTGATAGATGGTTTCCAGCAAGATCTAAGAACATCTTGAAAGCAGAAAGCTGGAGTTGGATCTCAGCAGCTGAGTCTTGGTTAGCTTTATCTCTAGGTCCCTGGCATCGGGAGTGAAAACCTATACATTTGAGGGCCCATTCAGTGAACTTTTGAACTTTGGCACCAGCTTCTGCTTTGAGGACCTCATCACCGTTACACTCTTGGAGACGCTCGTGCAACCTGGAAACGCCGAGATGGAAAATTATGATTGAGAGGAAATCAACATGACAATTACACTGATTGAATGTGAGCACTGAAGTAAAGCAGTAGAGCAAGAAATGTCTTTTTGTGAGTTGTAACAATGGATACATCAAAGATACAAGAAAACATCATTGATTGCTTTATGTGAAAATAGAAACAACACAGATCCCAAACGGAAACAATAACGATAGAAAAGAAAGAGCACATAATGGATGAAAAGTCTCACGAATTGTGAGTGAATGTAAACGCAAGCCAAGGCAATTGCAGAATATGTTGAGACAAAATTTTATTTTGGAAAACTGAAATGTTCTGGGGAGATTAGCATGTGTTCATGGAAGGAACTTAACGGTTTAACCTAAACATCTAAAGACAACTAAAGTCTTAAGTAAGAAGATTAGGAAGCAAAGACATGCAGCACATTCAGCTTTTGCCATCACTATCTACATCTGAGTTAGATAAACTTTTCAATAACCTATCGATTTCAAAACTAGCATCTCTAGAGACCTATTATAGCTACATCTCGTTCTTTTCTAATTCACCACACTCAATAGCACATAGTTAAAAACTTCCTTGTCTCTAACCAACTTTGAATCCCATCACCATGTAACAAAAATATAGGAACACTCTAGTAAGTCATAAGTATTGGCAATATATGTTTTCAAACAACCAAGGCAGAGACAAGGGAAGCCAAAGGCATTGATGAGGTATAATCCGAGAATTGTACAAGCAATATCAAAACCCTTCAATCAGCTCAAAATTAACAAACTAGTTAAACACTTACAGATATAACCAATCACTGTAACAACTAGGACACGACTTTGGTGAACGAATGAAGCAGAATAAAAAGCAAGGAATCATAGCAGAAACAAAATTCTCTAATAATAATCCAAAAACGGGGTTGCCACTATTAGTAGTATGAGAAAAGGGGAACCATCATCTAATGAGTGTACCTTTGAGCCATAAGAGTTACAGTATCAGCAAGACTCGCAGTCCGGCTGTGGCAAGATGAAACACAAGAAGCAAGAAACGAAGTCCTAAGCGTAGCTCTAGTATAGTCATGAGCACCATGACATATGATCTTCGAAATCAATCCCGTGATCCCCTTTAACTCGTGCTCTGTACTCAAGAACCAAATAGAATCTAGACTAATGCACAAGAAATCATTCAAAGTCTGAGGATCAGCAAGACGAATGAACCTCTCGGAAAGTTGCCAATCCTGTGAGCTAACAGAACCTTGGAAAAGTCTACCCAATTCAATTCTATCCTGTCTGTTAAGATGAGCATTATTATTACCGCTGCATTGCAGTTTCATTGCACTACAACAAGCACAGCAATTGCTCGGTTGAGTTGTAGCTATAAGAGGTGGTGACTCTCTTGCAAAAACCACACCACTCCCTTCAGCTCCTCCTTCCACCGTAACGATCTCCTCAGGGTCAAACTCAGAAGTTACAGCAGGGTACATCTCTTCTTGGTTCTCCATCCAAACCAAAACACACACTAGAGAGTAGAGAGAAAGCAATAACCTTTACAAATAATAACAAATACCAAATCCCTTCCTCCAGACTTGTGCGGCGGAATCAGTAGCCACTCCTCAGATTGCTCCAAAGAGTCTAAATTTAAAGCAAAAAAGGTAGTACTAGTCATTAGTCAACAGAAGCATCGAAAAATATTAAAAAAAAAAAAAAAAAAAAAAAAACCAGGCACTGATCCAAAGCAATCAGAATCAAAACCAAAAAAATCCAAACCCGAGAAATTGTGAATTCGGGCCTCTGGATATTGCAACGGATAAAAGAAGAAGAAAAATGCGAAATTGCAAACACATGACAAAGGAACATTCGTAGTCGTAGATGAGAATTGACAAGAGAGAGGAGAGCGAGCAAACCTGGACGAGATTTTTCATTGAGAGGTTACGACGACGCTTGCAAAATAAATTATTTATCAGAGATTTGTTTTCTCTCCTTTTTTTTTTTTTTTCTTTTTAAATGTATAAAACGTTATTTGTTTTTTTTTTTCAAAGATTGATTGATTGATTGATGAGAATTTATTTTTCGTCTCTTCGTTTTCAATTAACCAAATTTGTCTTTTTTTTATTACTGAATTGTTTTAGAAAATAGTAGAGCTATCAATTGGAGCAACTAACAAAAAATTGTCTTGTTCAATAAAAAGAAGAGCTTTGTCTTCTTTTTTTTTTTTTTTGTCTAGGCCATATTCACGATGAATAACATTAACAAAACCGGGCTACTATGTGATGTGCATGTGCCCCTGAATTTGTCTTTGTCGAATGTCCACCAGGCTGATGACATGGGTGTGAGAGGTACAATCTCCCTTTTCATACATGTTGGAGGAGGAGCTGTTGAAGGTTAGAACTTAGAAAGATCAGGGAACTTGACCATACGAATTTTATTGACGACCCCCAAAACAACACACAATTCTCTTGGCTCTTGTTGAGCTTCATCTTCTATTATATCGTTCCAGCTCACATAAATGACATCCGGACCTCGTGACTGAATCAACTGTCTTTCTTTAAATACTTTGGAACTCAACTGTTGATCTCCAATTAATTGTCGGAAACAAAACTTGAATTATATATCGTTTTCTTCCAACATTGAATTAGACCGATCGATGTCTTTTTCAACATTGTATAATTTGTCTCCAATTGATCAAGAGAGAGACGATCGCCGCTGGTTTTATATATTCGAAGTCCAACACACACTCGAGAGCATCAGACAAATAGGAAAACTTCAAGTCAATCTATATTTCATACGATTTACATGATAACCGCACGTAATCTTTTTACATGACCTTTTCTTCTTCGGTTTATTACTTTTATGACCTGATTTTTTTTTGTTACTCTTTAGTGTTGAATTATCCACTGTAAAAATACTCGAATAGAGGAAAATAAATTCTTTTAAATAAAATAAAATAAAGAAAACTAGTAAAAAGGAAATTTTATAACACGTCGAAATAAATAATTAAAAAAAAAAAAAAAATTTTGGTTCGGCGGAGATTGATAAATAAACGCAACGCAATCACCGATCTCTCTGTCTCCGTGTCTCTCTCTCTCTCTCTCTCTCTCTCTCTCTCTCTCTCTCTCGCTTTATACTAGCAAAAAAAAAAGAAGAAGTCCGAGTCTTTTCTTCGGTGTGAGACTTTGGGGGATCGGCTAAAGCTATGGATGAAGAGTACGAAGTAATTGTTCTGGGTACTGGTCTCAAGGAGTGCATCCTTAGTGGTCTTCTCTCCGTCGATGGTATTAAGGTCTCTCTCTCTCTCTCTTCCTTCCTCTTTCTCTTGTCTTTGTCTGTGGCAACTTTTTTGAATCCCTGCCTGTATGCTTGATCCGGAGAACGGATCTTGGTGAGAACTCTATCTCCGGCCGATTATGTGTGATGGTTTCCCGATTTTTAGGCGATTGCTCTATGAGCTTCAACATGGTTTTTTTTTATCATTGAACCAATCGGCCTCGCGATTTTTACAATTTTGATACTTGTGTTTATTGATAGATTGCGTAAAAAAAAAATACTAAATTTCATCATGTGAATGATAGATGCCTTCTAGCTGACTTCGTCTTCAATCGATAAGCCAAGTTTACTTTTTTTTTTTTTTTTTTTTTAAGTAATCTAATGATTTGTGTTGCATTCCGAATAGGTACTTCACATGGACAGGAATGACTACTACGGTGGAGAGTCAACATCTCTTAATCTCAATCAGGTCACAACTTCTCTCTCTCTCTCTCTCTCTCTCTCTTCTAATCTATCTATACTCTCTTATTTAAGACTTCTTTTTTTTTGGTGTGATAAGTTATCGTTTTAGCAAAGCGTTATTGATGTTGCTTTGTTTTTTTTTTTTTTTACAGCTGTGGAAGAAGTTCAGGGGAGAAGAAAAGGCTCCTGCTCATTTAGGCTCTAGCAGAGACTACAATGTTGACATGATGCCTAAGGTATCTATATCGTATTTGCTGCTTTCTAGCTTTATCCTCTCTTTGCTGCTAGGTTTTATTGTACTAATAATTTCGGATTACTTACTTAACTCTTCTCTCTCAATGTGGCGGACCAGTTTATGATGGCAAATGGAAAGCTTGTTCGTGTCCTTATTCATACGGATGTGACTAAGTACTTGTCTTTTAAAGCTGTTGATGGAAGCTATGTTTTTGTCAAAGGCAAGGTACAGTGACGACTCATTTTCATTTGATCTTGTGACTCTTTCTCTTCTTGATTTTTTTTTTTCCCATAGATTTCAAGTGTGCATTTTTCTTTCTCACATTCTTTCTGTTGGTTAAAAGCTTTTCACTGAACATTCTAGCTGCAGATTTTTGCAGCTTAAGTAAATTTTCTTTCTCTAGATACTTACTTAACTGTTTATATCCTGCAGGTCCAAAAGGTGCCAGCAACTCCAATGGAGGCCCTCAAATCTCCTCTTATGGGTATTTTTGAGAAACGCCGAGCCGGAAAGTTTTTCAGCTATGTTCAGGAATACGACGAGAAGGACCCAAAAACACATAATGGAATGGATTTGAGGAGAGTTACAACAAAGGAGTTGATTGCGTAAGTTGATGTTCTTTGGTTTCATCATTATGGTGTTGTCAATATTTGATTTAGACTATCTGCTGCTAACTATTAAGATTACATTTTGGCAGGACATTCGGTCTTGGTGAAGATACTATTGACTTTATTGGTCATGCGGTGGCACTTCACTGTAATGACAATCATCTCCATCAACCTGCCTATGATACTGTTATGAGAATGAAGGTGAATTGCTCTTGTGGGACT
This sequence comes from Camelina sativa, assembly GCF_000633955.1. Taxonomy (NCBI): domain Eukaryota; kingdom Viridiplantae; phylum Streptophyta; class Magnoliopsida; order Brassicales; family Brassicaceae; genus Camelina; species Camelina sativa. The sequence goes on from NC_025690.1 coordinate 24,359,590, forward strand.
GTAAAACTATGCTCCCCTTGTTTTAACATTCTTGCATTTATCTCTGAGTTAAGCATTTTTGACACTGTTGCTTGAAATGTTTTATCAGCTCTATGCGGAATCCCTTGCACGTTTCCAAGGAGGTTCACCATATATCTATCCTCTCTATGGGTTGGGAGAATTGCCTCAGGTTTGTCTTTATCGTTATTTACATGCTTTATGTGGTTGGTGCACCTATTCTGATGATTTGGATGATATTTTCTTGAATTTCGTTTTTATTTCTTCTCTTCCCTGGTTCAGGCATTTGCACGGCTTAGTGCTGTCTATGGTGGGACATATATGTTGAACAAACCTGAGTGCAAGGTATGCCCTTGGCTTCCTTATCTTTGCAGCTGTTTGCTTCAATCGTTCAGCAACTGATGTTGCTTCTATAACAGGTAGAGTTCGATGAGGAGGGTAAGGTTACTGGTGTTACATCTGAGGGAGAGACTGCCAAATGCAAGAAAGTTGTCTGCGATCCATCTTACCTGCCCAACAAGGTAATGACTGCGACCACAAGTTACATTGTCATTTAGGTTTGTCTGATGCTTTCCATTGGAGCAGGAAGCTCTCTTTAATTTTTTTTTGTTGGATGCATATAGTTCTCATCTGTGATTTCTGGTCTGTTAATATGTGAGCCTGTTAGGCATATTAAAATCTCCCACTGTTTCTTGATTATCTATGGTAACATAATTTAATATGTTTCATAATCCATTAAAACAGGTCAGGAAGATTGGAAGGGTTGCTCGGGCAATTGCTATTATGAGCCATCCTATTCCAAACACCAATGATTCTCACTCAGTGCAAGTCATCCTACCCCAAAAACAATTGGGCCGCAAATCAGACATGTGAGTTCTCTTATCAATGTTTTGGTTCCACTTATAGAAGTAAATGAGCTTGAATGACTTGAAGGAACAGAAACTTCGATTTGCATAGATTTGTTCTCTGTGATAGCTAAGCTTTGTCTGAATTATGCTCTTGAGCTTGCTGAGATTCCTTTCTTCATTCAAAACTGTAGCTATGATGTAAAATTTAGATGGATTTCTCGTTAGACGAATGTTGGCAAGAGACTCTTCTCAACTCTATATTTTCTTGATTACAGCACATTTTCGCACTCTATAAAACCTTGCATTGTGTAAACAGGCTCATGATTATGTCTTTATTGTAACTGACAGGTATGTCTTCTGTTGTTCGTATTCACACAACGTTGCTCCCAAAGGAAAATTCATAGCATTTGTGTCGACAGACGCTGAAACTGATAACCCTCAATCCGAGCTCAAGCCTGGAATCGACCTTCTGGGGCCTGTTGATGAGCTGTTCTTCGACATCTATGATAGATATGAGCCTGTCAACGAGCCCACTTTGGACAACTGCTTCATATCAACGGTTAGTGTAGTTATCTTCTTTTTTTTGGTGAGCTTCCTAAAGTTGGCTGGTTTCTAATAACATATTTATTTCATGTGCTAAACAGAGTTATGATGCTACAACACACTTCGACACAACTGTTGTTGATGTGTTGAACATGTATAAATTGATCACCGGAAAGGTAATGTTCTAGAATCACTAATATATCAGTTGTATTAATACACCGCGGCATCTTCTGCGATTGAGATGTGATCATTTTCTTTTTTTGTTTCAGGAATTGGATCTAAGTGTGGATCTTAATGCAGCTAGTGCTGCAGAGGAATGATGGAAACAAATTTGCAAGCTCTGTCTCTCTCTGTTTTATCACCAAAATGATGTATAACCGGTTCTCTTTCCTCCCTCTTTATGTTGTCTGTTAGATACAGATCTCACGTTATCACCAGTTTCCCATTATCCTTTTTCGTAAACAAAATGTTAAAACCAAAAATGTTGGATTTCGTGGTTCCTGTTTGGAGTGACATACTTATCAAAATGCTCTTTCAAGCTAGTAGAATCCTCTTTTACTTATTTCTTGTGGATACATCAATTCAACTGGGCCATCTAACTAAAGAAAATATAATTTGTTCGCATGCACTTTATAGTTCAGAAACCATGAAATAAAACGATATTTTGTTCTGAATTAGCTATATAGCATTTCTTTTAGATGTTTGATCATCAAATTGGAGGTTGTAAAGAAGAGTCAGGTGAGGTCCGATGTTTATACTGTTGTCGTCTGTAGGTCGATCAGCCTCATTCATTTATAGAAGATCTTTTTATAAATGATACCGAAGGAACTTGAAAAGATTTTCCAAAAACACATCGTTCGTTTGTTTGATCAATTGACAAAAGAGATTCAGCATCTTTGCTGTACATATTTCTTACAACACTGTTAAATCAGTTTTCGATACTAAACAAAGTCTCACGAAGTTTTTGTCTGATGGAAGCTTTTGTTAATCTTTCTCAACAATCTCTGATGTTTTCCCAACGTGCTGGTTTTGTTGAGACGAGCCTTTTCCTAGCAACGACTGCAACTGAAAAGACCGAGGTGAAGGAGTAGCTGCAAGAGGGTTTGGACTGCCACCATGACTGCTACCTGCGTGAGTTATACCTTTCTTCACTTCCTTTCTAGCCGTTTTTGCCCATCCAACAAGTTGTTGCTGTGTCTGCTCGTTGAATATTGCACCTTTGTATGAACTTCCCATCTTTTCACCAAAAGAAGAAGGTGTGGTTTTGAGTTTGTGTCTTTGTCTAGTTGATATCAGAACACAAGGAGATATAAAATCTATACCTGAGTGACAAGTGCGTAGAGCGGTAAGGTACTATAACTGCAGAGAAGCTGAACCAATACCCTGAAAAACAGAGTCAAAAGATTCTACATTTCAAGATTAAAAAAACTTTTAAAGAAATAGATTTAAGAAGCGTTGGCGATGATGACAACTATTACCCGATGATGAGTCTTGGAATGATAAACTTGACATGTCCCATGATGCAAGAATCCCAACCATATTGAAACTGTTATTACAATTGCCAGCGTTAAATTTCCATGTATGATGTATGTTGATATCTTCTAGAATAGTTTAGATTGATTTTATGGTACAAGTAAACTTACGAGGATAAAGAAGAAGTAGGCTAATTCAAAGGAGTTCTGAAAAAGAATGAAATGGATCAAGAAGAGAATAAGCCGGGGACTTTGAAACCAGAACAAATCATCTGATGGTCGGACAACCAAATCTCCTTCCACAGCAATGTGTTTCTCTGCAACGTCATGAGCCAAATCTGTGATGATATGCTCCAACTTCGTCCCCACGGCAAGCAAAAGCTGAGGGGAAAACAAGTTTCGGGTCAAGATGGGTTTGAAGAATATTAGACATGGTGGAGCGGTTTCAGGGACTTACAATCAATGGAATAAAAGCTATCCAGAAGTAAACATGCCATGCTGCAAGAAAGATGGAGTCGATGATCATTACACCGAAAAAGAAAGAAGGAAAACTTAGTTTGGATCGAAGTTAAAAGAAGTCATCTCACCAGCAATGTTTAGAAGCAAGAAGAAAACCACAAATACCCAAAGGTACCAACTGCGAGTTTGATATATACATTAGAACAGAATCAAGAATACCAAGTATGTTTTTCCGATAATCTTGAATTCTTTTACCTGATACCGACAACTTTCTTGAAATCGGAATTAAGGGCACGCATTAAATACTTATGGAAATTGAATTTTGGGTTGGTCTTGCAATGAGTCTAATAGGAAAGAAGAAAAAAGAAGAAGTTGTTTTTATTTTTCTGTAGATAGAAACTCGATTCTAAGGACGAATCAATATACGAGATACATATATACCGTGACAAATCCTAGCCTCATCGTGATGTAATCCGATTTATTGACTGACGCAAGAAACTGTTTCATAAATGATTGCTGCATGGGACAAGAACACACTCAAAAACTCAAAACTTTTGCATGCACATACAATCGTGTCTTGAGGATGAAGATATACCTTTGTAGAAAAAAAAAAGAAAAAAAAAAACTCACCACCCATCCAAAGCAAGCATCAGCTTTTCCAACCCCAAGAAATCGTGTCCTGATGAATTCGTGTTCTTGAACGTGTGTGAATTTCTTCTGGATCACTGTGTAGATATATATATATGTGTATAAAAAGGGTTAACGTTAAAAGATGATTAATTATAGTTATGCTCAAAATAAAAATTTCTTAAGACCATGAAAAAAAAAAAAAAACCATTCTAATAATTAAGTAAAATATGTCTTTATTTTTCCAAGTTTCTTTTATACCGTGGTCTGTGTTGAGGTCCTTCTCTGATACTTGATCCTCCCATTTTTTCCATTGCATTATCTATGCCAATAACATTATGTTATAATCATTAGACAATATTAACAATATCTTTATTAGGCTATATAGACAATATAAGTAAGCAAATGCATCTTGTAGTGTGAGCTTTGGTTTTAGAGTTTAGGATTTGTACGTTCAGTGTGATATTCATTAGTGAATGAGACAAAAGTATTAATATTGTTGAAGTAAGGTACGTAAATAAGTAAATATATACCTTCATGGTACCAAAAAGAATGGTCAAGAGGCAAAAAATAATGTGGGAAACAGCTAATACGAAGATGAATATATGAAGCTCGTGCAGAGCTGATAACGACATTAACGGTACCTTCCCCTGAATTTTTAAAACAAAAAATATCCAAAAGTATATCATATTATATATAGACAATCTATGTCAATTCTATGCACGTCTCCAAATCCAATCAATTGATAATGTAACAAATGCTGAAATCGTGTAAGATNAAAAAAAAAAAAAAAAAAAAAAAAAAAAAAAAAAAAAAAAAGATAAATCTTGGGTTTGACCCCCAAAAAAACAAAACTAAAAAGGGTAAATACCTTTTGGGAGCAATAGTCGCCGGCAGCTGAATCTCCGGCGAGGAGATGACGGCCGGTGAAGCTGAACTGGAAATGGGAGGAGTCTTTGAGAGACTTATCATCCTTTGGTTTCTCACAAGGGAGAAACTTTTCACTTAAGTCCTTTGATATGCAAATCTTTGCTATTTTAGACTGGCTTACTGATAGTAGCAACGATATGAACCCTAGTAACATAAGCTCTGTTGCCCATTCAAGATTTTTGTAAGAATCTTGTTAGAAGGATGATCAAAAAACTTTATTACCAGTTATTTAATTTAATAATGGGTTAAATAAACGGGGGTTGATGTTGCACTTTTCAAAACAAATGAGCTAATTATAATCTAGGAAATTATATAAATGTTAGGCAAATTAAAACATGATGTCACCTTCTTTGATCTTCTGTAATGCCCCAAAAAGCTGTTTCTGATCCTTCTTCCGAAATTGCTATATTCCACATGTAATCATTTAGTCGACGACATATATCTATACATCGAAATAATTAAACACATAGAGATGTATATAACCTTTCCGGCACGATGGAGGAGACGCTCAACGGCGAAAGAGATGGAGACGATGACGGAGCAGACGAGAGCAACCACCCATGTTGGCGTGAACTCTAAGGTCGTTCCTCCTCCCGCCATTATAGCTCCGGTGATTCTTGATTTTCTTGATCCATCATGTAGTGCATTATATAATGAGAGTTGATTAGCTTAGTTGACCAAGTCTTTATATTTCGATTTTCAAAATGGACCATCTTATTCCTTAGAACGTGTCTTTTATACTATATTTTTGAAACACATTCGGTAGGTGATATTCATTTTAATGGTTTTTTTTCTTTCTTTTTTATTAAGTGTAGGTTGTTGTATTCATACACATCATATATTGATACATTGTCTATACGGTGTAATGAGGTGTCAGTGTGTGTATGTCCTCTATGTTTGAATTTTTCTGACTATACGTCGTTTATCATAGAGATGAGTATTGCATATAAGAGGATGATGATAAAAATTGATGTTACAGAGACGTCAAGAGTTAACTGAGGTCTAACCCCAATTTTTAATATGGCTTTGTCAAAAGGTCTAAACAGCATTTTATAAAGGACAAATCTTTAAATTAATAGAAGATCAAACGCCAAATAGAGATTAGTGTTAATATGTACCTATCGATTCCATCAAACTTCACATACCATATATTTAACCGACTTTAACCAAACGACCGATGAACCAGGTCAATCGATAGGAACATCAACCTGTATTTTATAATTCGGTCGGCTGTATCAAATTGTCCAATTATATTTTTTAAATCACTCGGGCCAATTCAACCAGCCCACTTTAGCTAAAATTGGCCTCCTATATAAGTAAGCAAGGCCCGTTTAAAAATTAAAAAACTAGGGTTACGAAGTAAAAACCCTAAACCCATTTTTCGACTTGTTTGTTTTGTTCTTCACCTTCAGCGCCGCACACTATCTCTCTCTCTCTCTCTTTCTCTCAGACTTCCTCTTCATCTCTCAAGTAAGCTTCTTTCTTTGATCTTCTTCGTTTCGTTTCTAATTGTAAGTCTTCTTTGATTCATTGCAAAGTTGGTTGTTCTGATGCTTGTGAGATCGATAAAAACCCAATTGTTGCAGTTATATTGTAGAACATTCACTTTGATTAGTCGATGAAATCTAACATGTTTATGATACCGTTAAGTTTCATGATCTTCCCATAGACACCTTTGGTTCTCAATCATTTTGATAGATTCTCCTGCCTTGCTTCGATTTCTACCCTTTGATAGTTGTATTGCTCAAAGGTGTTAATTTTATTTTGTTTTGATTAGATTTATAGCTTATAATTTGCTCTGTTTTAGGTAGGAGAAATGGCTGAATCCAAGGTAGTGGTTCCAGAGTCTGTCTTGAAGAAGATCAAGAGGCAAGAGGAATGGGCACTGGCCAAGAAAGAGGAAACTGTTGCTGCCAAGAAGAAGAGTGTTGAGACCCGCAAGCTTATCTTCAAGAGAGCTGAGCAGTATGCCAAAGAGTACGCTGAGAAGGTAAAAGAGACATGCTTTTCTTGGTTTTGGAAGTAATTAAGATTACTGTTCTGTTAATTGTTGTTCTAATGTTGTATTCTTTGTTTTAGGATAATGAGTTGATCCGATTGAAGAGGGAGGCTAAGTTGAAAGGAGGGTTCTATGTCGACCCAGAGGCTAAGTTGCTCTTTATCATTCGTATCCGTGGGTATGTGTTTATTATCATGTTCGTATTCACATACATACTGCAAACAGTTTCTGTTGTTTCATGTACATTGGTTGTTTGTGCTTTTTGCAGTATCAATGCCATTGACCCAAAAACCAAGAAAATTCTGCAGCTCCTGCGTTTGAGACAGGTAGGTTTCACAGATTGTTATGTTAATCTAGTCCCATACCTTTTGTTAGTCTAATAGATCTATCTGCTATATGTTTAACTAGCATGTTAGAGTTTCCGGTTGATCATCTCTTTTAAAAGAGAGTAGATAGATAGACACTTTATCTTATCAGGAAGTTTACATGTGTTATACATTTGTGCAGATCTTCAATGGTGTGTTCCTTAAGGTGAACAAGGCAACAGTAAACATGTTGCGCCGAGTTGAACCTTACGTGACTTACGGGTATGTAATCTGTCTCTCTGTCTCTCTCTGTATGGCAACCATGAGAAGATGCTTCTCTAACCGAATAATACCTCTGGTGCAGATACCCAAACTTGAAGAGTGTTAAGGAACTGATATACAAAAGGGGATATGGAAAGCTGAACCACCAGAGGATAGCACTTACCGACAACTCGATAGTGGACCAAGCTCTTGGAAAGCATGGTATCATCTGTGTGGAGGATCTGATCCATGAGATCATGACTGTTGGACCTCACTTCAAGGAAGCCAACAACTTCCTCTGGCCATTCCAATTGAAGGCACCACTCGGTGGCCTCAAGAAGAAGAGAAACCACTACGTCGAAGGTGGTGATGCTGGAAACCGTGAGAATTTCATCAACGAGCTTGTCAGGAGAATGAACTAATGAAAGCTTCTTTATCTTTTTTTTACCTATTCCATAGATTTTGGGATCTGAGTTTTTGTTTTGTTTCAGTTATCAGAGACTAGTGATATTTTATCGGAGATAGTATTCATTTTCGTTTGCTTTATGTGGGCTTTGTGTTCTTTATCGGAGATAGGACCTAGTATTCATTTCCGTCAGCTATCAGAGACTAGTGATACTTTGTGTTCTTCTCAGCAAATTGAATTTTTGGCTTCAAGTTTACGGTCATACTAGGTCCTCCCTCCCCTGAGAAAACCGGTCTGGACTTGTTGATTAAATAAAATTATAATAATTCCGCTTGCCTATAGTTTTGCATTAGTTCCTCTGTAACGTTCATGGAAGAAATATGCTAACTACACAACCCAAACCCTTAGTAACACACTTGTAAGCCAAGCCTACTCTATTGAATTAGCTTAACCCATATAATAATGCGACTGGAAAATGAATTTTACATCTAATTGCCAACTCGTTCTAGTATTGTAATTAGAAATCAAGCAAACCCTTAGTTACTAATATAAAAGTTATAAACCAAAAATGTACTAGTTTTTAGTGCTATTAATTTTTTTCTCTTATAGTGATATGATCTTCTAGAAGAAAAGAAAGAGAAACACTTTAGTAACCGTAAAGAAGACAAAAGCTAGCAAGAGAGGTCTAGACGATAAGTGCTTGCCAGTTTCGGCCCACTCGTCTCCTTCCCCATAAAGGTGACAACTCCCCCCCCTCCCCCCCCGAAAAGGGAAAAATATCAATGCTCTTCTAGAACCCTTATCCCTATTTTTCTTCTTTTTGATTTTACTCTATTATTAATTATAGCTTTTTTGGTTTAACTTTCAGAATAATTAGAAACCACTTCTTCGTTGTCGTAAATCAATCAACCTTCGTTGAAAAAAATAAAAAACAAGACCTCTTTAGTTTCGTGTTGATTTCGAATTCTTTTCTCTATAGTACCATCCATCATCCATTTAAGGAAAGTAAAACATAATTAACGACATTTTAGTTGTTTTGTCTTTGTCGAGACAAAAAGTCTCCCTAGTTAACTTTTAGGGTTACAAGCGAAACAAAACAATCTACTATTCAAAGAAAATATACGTTATTAATTAACAATTGTTTTGCCTTGAGTTCACTAGACAATATATATTTTTTTAATTATATAATAATTCGTGATGAGTTAAAAAAAGTTACGAAAGCTGATAGAGAGAAAATACATGATTAAGTAGAGTAGAGAGAGTGATAACAAGAGAAAGGACAGTTGACATAACAAGAAAAGACAATGCGATAGAGGGCCAAATGGACCAGCCTCTATTCATGTCCGACGACCGCATTATTACTATGTTCTTTTTTCCGTGTTCATCATCCACTACTTTAATTTTCTTATTTTTAGCTATGTTCATATCGCTTACATCCAAATTAAACATGTTTTTATAAATTTAAACTGACCTATGACGAAAATATATCAATTTAAACCAATTTGTAACAAAACATTGCTTGAATCTGGGGGATGCCAAAACGCCATGAAATAATTTTTGACCACTTGATCGCAGTTCCTAGTAGTTAAAGACTTTATTTTAACATTTAAATTAGCTTTGAAATCGTTTGTACCAGCCACCATTTAAGGTTTATGAATTTAAATGACTGAGGAAAAGTCATGAAGAACAGTTGTTTATATTCTTAACTTTTTCTAATTGTTCTAAACAAATTAGATTCATAATCCTTTCGAGATAAAAACCAAAACAGATCATCTCCGGTATTAGTATTCTTTTAACTTTTTGTAAGATTCTTTGTTCAAAATTAGTCTTTCTGTATAGTGTGTGTAGCGTGCGTTGATTAACCTAAAATTATGTAAATAGATTTTTGGATGTCAACAATAAAAATGAAATCCGGTCATAATTTGTTAGCAATTTCATCTTAAAAAAATCAATTAATAAAAATGATCCATGAGTGACTAAGCAATGAGATTTTCGAACTCCCGGATACAAGATTTTTCTCTATTGTGCAAAATGAACATACACTTAATTGAACACTTCTAGATAAACAAAAGATCCGCAACTCCGCGAGACATACCTTTGCGTCGGTGCACCGCAAAAATCTACGTGGTCAGCGTATTAATAATACTATTTTCTTCGGAAGAACCAAAAGCCTATGTATCTATGAGGACTTCTAGAAGGCTATAAAGGAGAAAACCCTTGTAATCACTCATTCGTATATGTAACTGGCTAACTGCCCTCACAAATTAAAACACACATGCATGATGATGATGATGATATATATATATATATATATATATTAAACTTTAACAATTAAGCAACAATACTTTTGGTAAGGAAAATGAAAAAAGAAAGAATCTATATATGTGTACTATTTTTTGGTGAAAGAATTTGTTTGATAGTGCGTGCACAGTGCCAATTTGAGATGAATGTTTCTATTTCAAAATTCCAAATTATTTAACTTTTTTTTTTGTTTAAATAGTTTAATTTGAACTTCAATAGATACGTTTACACATCGGTTGAGGATGCGTCAGTGAATACGACTCATTCCTTATGACACATGACAGCACCGGGTTACTATTATTTGTCTAAAGCTTCTAGAAGCTTTGCTCATTTTCTTCTCCCTTAAAAAAAAAAAGGAAAAATAATGGTACAACAAAGCTAAACTGGTCTTCTTCTTCATGAACTTTATATCAATTATCAAGAGACAAGAGGTTATTTAGATTCGATTACAAAAGCAAATTCTTTTTAAAGTCACGTCAAACAGAAAGGGAAAATAGTAAATTAGTAGTTGATAAGGTAATTAATAATATATAATATATTAGTTCAATTCAAAGAACCTTTTATAGGTTTAGTGTGTGCGGTGAAAGCATAAACCAAGTAGTATTTAACAGTGAGTACGGCACATTATATAACTCACTTGATGAATTAAATTACACAATAAACTTATCTAACTTCACTTAAACCTATATAGTGTATGTTTCTTTTTCTTTTACTTAAATTTCAACAGAAGCTATTTCTTTCTCGAACTTGACCAATTAAAATATGTTGATGCGATCTAGAGAAACACAAAAAAATATTCACCACCGTAACAAACAATAGTAATATACTTCTTGATTTAGAAGATTTTTTGTGTGTGGAGTACATGAGTCGCGAGCGACTGATTTTAGTAGATCTTGTTTTTGTCCTTATAAAAAAGCTTCTAGAAGCTTTCTGCTTTATCTTTATAAAAAAGTTTGCTTTTAACAAAAAAGAGCACACACCGTACGTCTGTCTGGATGAAGTAAGCCTGATGTGTTGTAGTTACCCACTTGTTTACATATGGGAATCGCATCAAAATTAACCCAATTGGTGCCTGTTGGGTGAAATCGAAATTGGTAATTGATTTTTCTTTTTTGAGAAAGAAAGAAAGATTCTGATTAGTTAGGAAATAAATCTTTAGGTGCGTTTGCGTTTTGCTACATAATTTTTTTTTTTCTTTTTCTTTTACGCGGCTAAATAAATAAGTAAAAAAGTTAAAAAAAAATTAAACGAACCGTCGCGATATTACAACTGCAAACTTATCTTGCTCCTCCCTATTTAAAGGCTCTGCCACCTCCGTGTGTAAGTAAGTAACTTCACACTCACTCAATTCCCAAATCGCACTTTTCTTTTTATTTATTAATTTTTGGTTCGAGCTCGATGATGATTAGGGAAGTGTCGAAAAAGAAAGCTGGAGATGTCCACAAATGTCACGATTTGATTCCCGGTTTACCGTCCGAGTTAGCTATGGAGTGTTTGATCAGAGTTCCGTACCAATTCCAATCCGCCATGAAATCCGTTTGCCGTTCATGGCGAAACTTGATCTCATCCGATTCTTCCTTTATACAAGAGCGGCGGAGATGCGGCAAAGCTGAGCTTCTCCTCTGCCTCGTTCAACCGCTCACACCGCCAACTCCAGCGTCTAAACCGGTTGAGGAGACATTAACCGTTAATAAATCGCAGCCACGCGTTTTCTACACGCCGCGTTTTGGGTTAAGCGTTTACAACACCGCGATGTCCACGTGGCACCGCGTCGCGTTTCCGAATGAGGAGCGGGTCCCGCTTTTCTGCGAGTGCGTCGTACTTCAAGACGCCGGGAAGGTTCTACTCATCGGCGGTTGGGATCCGGAGACGTTACAGCCGACGAGATTCGTTTACGTTCTCGAATTCGCCGGAAGGAGGTGGAGACGAGGTGCGCCGATGAAGGAATCGAGGTCGTTCTTCGCCTGCGCTTCCGTCGGATCGACGAAAGTATACGTCGCCGGAGGTCACGACGATCAGAAAAACGCTTTACGCTCGGCGGAGGTGTACGACGTTGAGAAAGACGAGTGGTCTACGATTCCTCCGATGACGGAAGGAAGAGACGAATGTCAAGGATTCGCCATTGGAACAGATCAAAGGTTTTGCGTATTGAGCGGTTACGGAACGGAATCTCAAGGAAGATTCAGATCCGACGGAGAGATTTACGATCCAGCTACGAATTCGTGGTCCAAGATCGAAAACATCTGGCGGTTTCCGGATACTAGCCCGAGAGGCCGCACCGCCGGAGACTTCAGACGGCTATGGTGCTTCACCGACGACACTGCGTTGTTACAATGGGAAACTGATGATGATTTGAGAAATTCGAGACTGCAACTTGAGACTATACAGCTTCCGATGAAGACGGGAAGTTCAGTTTTCGCAGGAAGATTGGGGAGTGAAGCGGTGGTCATGATTGGTGGAAGAAAAGAGAGTGAAGAAGGTGAAGGAGAAGTGATGATGAAGATGACGATGACGATTGGGAAGAAGATAGGAGAATGGAGTCATGTCCAAATAATACCTTCAGCTTTCTCTACTCTTCCATTTTCACATGCTTCAATCTATGTTTGAAAGATCTTAAAAAGGATTTTATAGTACAACATTGGTGGTTTTGATTCTAATGTAATTTACAAAACACCAACAAGGAAAAAAGAATTGCCGCTTTGAATTTTGTTAAAATGGTTTGATGACGATGATGATGATCAGAGCAATTGCCAGTCATCTTCACGTCCTTCCTCCTCGATGTTGTCCTCCTCTGAAAACCCGTAGTTGTTTTGGTTTATAGCACTGTGGGTTTGAGTTACGGTGAACAATGGAGCACCTTTTGATTCCTCCGCTAGTTTCGATGCTCGGAGACAGAAGTCGTTGAAATCATCTGTTGAGGATTAGTGAAGTTTTTTTTTTATCAAAGGTTAGGAGGATACTACAGTTTTTTTAAACATTGGGGTTTCGGAGAGCGTGGTAATAGCACAGTACCTTTGTCGCGGCAATAGAAGCCGAGAGCTAGAGATGGGTCTAGTGATTCCAAAGGAACATACCGAAGAACTCTGATGCAGATTCAAGATAATATCAAGTTAACAAAATAAAACTGAACCAGGCAAAGATCGACTGAAATATGATTTGATAAAACTCACTTGCTATGGTAGGAGGATGTGTCAACATCTGGAGATTCTTTGTTGACTGTGACTACCTACACCAATCATTAAACGATAAGTATCAGTAAGTGAAACCATAATGTGATGTACCATTTATAAAGGTGATTAATGTCAGATCTTCCTATCAGAGAAAGATGGTTCTTATGGCAACTAATCCGATTTAGGCACACAAATATACCTGTTGAACTTCGTGTGGATCAAGGTAGAAACCTTTGTCTTCTTGAACGCCAATTATGTAAGTTGAGGCACCTGGTTTCCCACCCAAAATGCCAACGCTCTGAGGGAAAGCGAATGTGGCAATTAGAGATGGAATGTACCTGACATCAGAATTTAGCAATGTGTCACAAAGACCAAACACAAATACAAATACAAGCACAGACCATACAAGAAAAAAATCAACTTCACAATTGCAACCTAGGATTCACTTTGTCAAGCCCAAGAACCAGTGGAACCAAAAGGAGAATCGGTGTCCACTCAAGCTGTCCTTTCGAGAATTCTCGACAAGATTTGGTGGCATCTTCTATACAGAGTATTGGAGCCCCACCTCTCTCTCCATCTTCGCTGCCAGAAACGATATGAACAGCCATGGGAAGCGTCTCGGTTTTAGAGTCAGTCTGTTTTCTCTTCTTGCACGCTAATGATTCCCACGATCGACAGATGGCATATGGTCCTATCCATGACCCAGCAGCGAGACCATATGACTCTCCGGCTTTTATAAGATTGTGGATGGAGAAAGCTGAAGTCTTGGAATCACCAAAAGGTTCCAATGTCTCTAAGTATTCTTGTTCAGGCAGCTGCATTTTCAAATTAAAAAAGCCTAAGGTTTCCACTTTCTTGATGTAAGAATGGACTAGAATCAATTAGATCAACCAGGTTTCAGTTCACAGTGTTGCATATTCAGTATTATTATGACATAAAATAGGTGTTACATTGAGCTTACCTCAGATTTCCTGGTCCAAGACCTCCCCAGTCTATGGAATAGCAATGCCTGCAAATATTTGGCTTGTCAAAATATGTTATAAACTTCACCGTGTAATGCCAAAAGAAATACTCTTCCTCATACCTGAGCAAAAAGCATTTGGCTGCTCCGAATCATGCAACCCCAGTTCACATCGCTGGTATATGTCGTGTCTCTGAATGGTTCAAAACCTGTCAAAAAAATAAATGGGTGAATATCATGCAAAAAAACTTAATTTTGGCTTAATTTTGTGGTTGAGTTAACAAACCTTTACGATATGTAATCAGAATTTTGGATGAAAAATCTAGATGAAATGCAGCCAATACACTGCCAGCATCGGTATCCCCAGAGGCCTCATCCTCGGATATCTTATAACAGACACCCAAGAGCCATATGTCACTTGTTGTGCTGGGAAGACCAGTCCTATTAGGCCCTAAAACACGCTCCTGGAATCTCCTGATTGCGCCAGTTGCCATAAAAGCTCTTTTTACAAATGCTGTCCAACCATTACGAGTGGTGCAATCTTGCTTATGCCCAGAAGTCGAAGAAGAAGAATCCCTATACGGTTGAGAAACTGAGGAAGAAGGCGTAAAGACGTTTGACCAAAAGGTAAACTTGGACTTAATATCACTAGGTCCTGAATCTGAAACTAGTGGGGACGTATCATGCGTATCACTCTTGCTTGATGAAGAAGAACAGTGTTGAGGAACAAATCTATCACATAAAGCCTTCATTACCTAGACATGAAGCACCAATTGCAACGTGTGCGTCTCATAGAATCAACCTAAATCCTGAGAACCTTATTCTGAAATTATAAGTATAACAATCACCAAATTAACACTTGAAGTAAGAACAAACCAAGATAAAGAAACTTGTACAATCAACAGCAAACACTAGACAAAATTGGGCGTGTGTGACATTAAGGTTGAGAGAAGTTTAACAAGTCTGAATTACAAAAGGGTCAATCACAACTACAGTCTTGTGAAATATTCAACACTCTAGATCAGCGTAGCACCACACACTCACTGTTAAAACTAGAGCTACGCATCATGAAAAAAAGAACAGCCCTCGTTATTATAAGCTTCATAATTACAAACAAACAAAAACTCAGCAAGTTTTGATTAGACCAGAAATGAGAAACCTCATCCGCATGATAGTAAGGGTTTAAAATGACGATTTACAAGATAAAGTCATGGAAAGCATCCGGATTCACATGCATATCCTCCTAATTGAACAAACTATCACCAAGATTACAAAAGACAAAAAAAATCAAGAAGCAGAAAATGATACAATTAATCAACACAACAATCAACTGAAGCTCGTCTAAAAAGTAAAAACCCGAAATCAATACAGTCATCCAATTAAGAAGGATCACCTGACAGAGATATCGATCAATTGGTTTCACCAGACGACGGAGGGGGGGGGNGGGGGGGGGAGTAGAAGAAGAAAGAAGATCGATTTCGTGTTGTATCTTGGTCGCTTCAACGTACCGTCGAAGATATACCTTACAGCAAAGAGCTTTCAAATCTCTCTCTCTCTCTCTCCGAGACCTTGTTCAAATCGATCCTCCGATGTTGATAGCTTTAACTAATGACATCAATTTATGGAGTAATTAATTTCACATTAACAGGGTTGTAATGATTACTTGTTTACACGTGGAAGATAAATAAATTCGACTCTCCGATTTACTATTTTACTTTAGATAAATATATAGTTTTGCGGTATAAAACGTTATAGATCACATTAGCACCGGGTAATATTTATTTTCTCCAAATTCCTGATTCTTTGGGATCACAATTTTCATTGCATCTAAAATTAATACAATGTTGCTAACCATAAATGTGATTACGACTAAAGGCTATTATTATTTATGACTTATGACATACACGACATAAAAGCAACAATATATATATATATATATATATATATATATAGTTGTTATTTCAATATAATTAGTTTGGTGGGCTAGTCGAAACAATTTGGATCAGATACAAAAAGCCCATTATGAGCCAGGCCTACATAATATCTCGAGTTTCAAAGTACGCTTTTATCCTTAAAGAGAGTCACTACTATTGAGGCGTAATTATCAAAGAAAAAAGAAAAAAAAAAAAGTAAGCAACTGCCGCTCATTCTTCAATCTCTGCTTTCTTGCTGTCTCAGATCCGCCATTGTTACTTCATCTTCTTCTTCTTCTCCTTCTTCTTCTTCTTCTTCTTCAACCGAAACAATAATATTAACCGCAACTAGGGTTTCGAGAATTCGAGTTTAGAAACAACAGCAGGAGGAGACGGTATTTGTTTTAGCCTTCTTTCGCCTAACTTCAACTAATCTGGTCTTCCCACTCAATAGGTCATCAAGTTCAAATCTTTGATTTAGAGCTCTAGTCTTTTTCACCCCCATCGATCCGGTGACCATGCCCGCCACCAAAAAGGTCTGTTTCCAGAACTATCTCTCCGCTTCATTAAATTTTTACTTCTTCATTATGTCTGAGATTTTTTTTTTTTCTCAGATTTCGGACAGGAATCACTTAGGGAAAGTGTTCAACAAGCTTTTGAAACAGATTGGAGATTCTCAAGAATTTGAGTTGCCAGATTGGCTGAACAAAGGGAAACCTACTCCTTATATCTTCATCAGGCGCAGTATCCTTATTACTTTACCAAGTATCTCTCTTTAAAATTTTTGCTTTTCACTTCATATAATTTGTTGATATGCCTTAGCTAATTAAAAGATATTTACTTGACGAAGAAAGTCAAAAAGAGGGTTGAAGATGATGGAATCTTCTGTTCTTGCTCCTCCTCTTCCCCTGGTTCTTCTTCTTCTTCTTCAACTGTTTGTGGCAGTAACTGCCATTGTGGGTATGCCTCAGTTTTCCAAATTTTACTTTTCTTCATCTATTGTTTCAGCATTTCATGGATTTAATACCACAAATTGTGTTAGGATGCTATTCTCAACCTGTTCCTCAAGTTGCAAGTGTGGGAGTGAGTGTAACAATAAGCCATTCCAACAACGCCATGTCAAGAAGATGAAGTTAATTCAGGTAATTGTATGAATGGTTTTGCTCGGATTTAGTTGTTGTTGTTAGGGTTACTTGGTTTGTTATATGACTTGTGTCTTGTAGACAGAAAAATGCGGATCAGGGATTGTAGCAGAAGAAGAAATCAAACCTGGAGAGTTTATCATTGAATATGTTGGAGAAGGTAATTTGACTATTTGATTGTTTTGTCTCGCTGTTGGAGAAGGTAACTTGTTTTTTTTTTTTTTTTGCTTCCGGAATCTTTTGGTCCATGTAGTTATAGATGATAAAACTTGTGAAGAGAGACTTTGGAAGATGAAACACCGTGGCGAGACAAACTTTTATTTATGTGAGATTAACAGAGATATGGTGATTGATGCTACTCACAAGGGAAATAAGTCGAGATATATCAATCATAGTTGCAACCCTAATACGCAGATGCAGAAATGGTTTGTTGTTATGAACCATAGTGCTTGTTTTCTAGTTCGGTATAGTTGAGAGCAAAGTCATCATATGGTTATCTTTTCCTTGCAATTAGGATTATAGACGGAGAGACAAGAATCGGCATCTTTGCTACGCGTGGCGTAAAGAAGGGAGAACATTTGACCTATGATTATCAGTGAGATATCTTCCTCCCACTCAAGTTTGCTTTATAACATATATCTGGTTTCATAGCTTCTGCTCTCTCTTATCTGTTGAGTTGTGACACTAACGAATAGAGCAGGTTTGTTCAGTTTGGTGCAGATCAAGACTGTCATTGTGGAGCCGTAGGTTGCAGAATGAAGCTTGGGGTAAAACCTAGCAAACCTAAGGTAGCCTCGGATGAAGCTTTTAATCTAGTGGCACATGAAGTGGCCCAGACTCAGGCTCAGCCCAATGTATGTTAATATTTATCTAAAATATGGATCTTGTTTTTTCCATTGCATAGTTGCATAGTATGTGAGATTCTGTGTGTTATGGAGGTCTAGATACTTACTTTTGTCCCATTTTTGGTTAGGTGCATCAAAATGGACATATACATGCAGGTAAGTATAGATTTTTTTTCTGATGTACTTGCGGAGTGGAGCTCATTGCCTTTTAGTTGTGTAAGAAAAGCAATTTTGGACCACGTTTTTTCAGGAAAATCAAGGAACAATCTTAGTGAAGGGAAAATATGTTCTCGTAATTGCATTGGTGAAGTGATCAGGTTATCTCGCCCCATGAGTGATAGGTATTTTTATGTACTTTTGGACTCCTGGATTAGTATTATGGCTGATTCTATATTATTCTTCGATGTGTTCATTTTTCTTTTTTGAGATTTTCAGGTGTTTTGGCCTGGTTAGACATTTTGATGTGTATTCAAGAAAGCACTCGGTATTACACTTGGCCGATTCCTTTGTTCACCTTCGAGAAATTGGCAAAATCATTCTCAGTTTAGACCTCAGCTAACATCTTTTAACTTGCCTCAGGTAATGTTCGAGGATGGTGTTACGGAGTTTATAGACATGTCGAGGGAAGATTGGGAGATTGTAACTGTCTGATATTGCTTTGAGGTGATTTAAACTCTCTCTGATTTCACTCTATTAACGAAAACATTAGAACTAACAAAAGCATAGATTCCCTTGCTGCTATGTTTCTGCAGAGTTGAGAAACCAATATAATCTAGCCATCTTGGTTTAACTGAAGTAATCAAAGAAACGGTCGTTCGGGATCATCAGCAGTGACATTGCTGTTGCATCTAAATTTGTTATATGTTGTACCATAATCTAATGTTTACAAAATATATATTTACTTGTAACCACATTTCTACTTTCTTTCTCATTCCTTTTGTCTCATGAGCATCTAATATGATGATGTCTTGCAAGAACTTTGTGGTTGTTGTATGGATAAGATATTATTTCCAGTAGTAGGTTTTGTAAGAACCGGTAATGATATCATATCCGGTTTAGTTTTTTTTAGAATTTTCTATCCAAAGACCGGTTTGTTCTGTTTGCACGTGCTGATAAATAAGCTTCGTTCGTACATCTTGTGTCGGTGTCGCCGACAAAAGCCAGTACTCGCAAAATCTGACCACTTTTGGTTTCGCAATTTAGATTGCAATTGTTTCAAATGTAAAATGAGTTTGTGTGTTTACATAATAAAAAAATGTAGAAAAGTTACAAAAACAATTTACATTTGTTAATTTTGCAAAGATTAATGGTACACTGTAAAAATAATAAACGGAAGGATTTTCTAATGTGAAACAAGTAAATTGGATCAATGATATATTTTTGGTGGTAGGTGAGTGATGTGCGTGTATGGTTCTGGTTCACCAACTCAAAAAAAGCATGTACAGTACATCACGGCAAGGGTTGGGGAATGATAGCGACAAGTTCTAACTGTGGTTGGTAAATCTTTTACTCATCACATTCCCTTTAAAATAATTATTTTACTCATCTTCTTTAAATACTTTTTTTGGAATATATACATTGATTGTCGAGTTACATAAAAATTAATTTTAAAAAAAAATACCTTTTCACTTTGTTAAAAAAATTAATAGTTAAAATAAAACATGCATTAAAATTGGTTATATATATATAAAAAATAGTTATAATTTTGTCTAAAAAATGAAATAAATTTAAGGAAGTGGACGGGTAAAGTACTAAAGTCTAAAAAAACCCACCAAACTTTTTGGGATCTATCTCTATGTTTAGTGTAGTATAAAGCAGCCAGTGAGTGAGTTAGAAGAGCCTCTGATGAAACAAACAAACTCGTCTTTTTGAAAATCTCTCTTACCACCGGAAAGATGAAGGTGATAGACAAGATCCAGTCACTAGCCGAAGAAGGCAAAACAGCTTTCTCCTTCGAGTTCTTCCCACCAAAGACAGAAGATGGAGTGGACAATCTCTTTGAGCGGATGGATCGAATG
Source organism: Camelina sativa (assembly GCF_000633955.1). NCBI lineage: Eukaryota > Viridiplantae > Streptophyta > Magnoliopsida > Brassicales > Brassicaceae > Camelina > Camelina sativa. The sequence goes on from NC_025690.1 coordinate 24,379,787, forward strand.
GTCGCTTATGGTCCAACGTTCTGCGATATCACTTGGGGAGCTGGTGGATCTACCGCAGATCTAACCCTTGACATCGCTTCGAGGATGCAGAACGTTGTTTGCGTTGAGAGTATGATGCATCTAACGTGCACTAACATGCCTGTTGAGAAGATTGATCATGCCCTTGAGACGATTAGATCTAATGGGATTCAGAATGTGCTTGCCCTTAGAGGTGATCCGCCTCATGGTCAGGATAAATTTGTTCAGGTTGAAGGTGGTTTCGGTTGTGCTTTGGATCTGGTTAATCATATTCGGACCAAGTATGGTGATTACTTTGGTATCACTGTTGCTGGTTATCCTGGTATTGCTTTGTCTCTCTTTTATCAAAAATTTCGAATTTTGTCTTCTTCGTTTGGTGTTTAGTGAAAAAAGAATCCATTTTTGTGTGTTTGAAAAATTCAGAGGCTCATCCGGATGTTATTGGTGAGAATGGTCTTGCGTCTAATGAAGCTTATCAGAGTGATCTTGAGTATCTCAAGAAAAAGGTTTTTTTTTAATTTTATTTTGTTGTTGTTGTTGGTTTAATGTTTCATCAATTTTTTCTTTTTTTTTGTATGATTGTGTGTTTGAATTTGGGGTTCGTTTTTGAACAGGTTGATGCTGGAGCAGATTTGATTGTTACTCAGCTTTTCTATGATACTGATATATTCCTGAAATTTGTGAACGATTGTCGGCAAATTGGGATAAATTGCCCCATTGTTCCTGGAATTATGCCTATTAATAACTACAGAGGGTTCTTGCGTATGACTGGTTTCTGCAAGACTAAGGTATATTACCTTTCCTGATCTAAAGGTTTCTTATGTTTAGAGTAAACTTGATTCTTAGTTTCTGTTGTAGGATGAAAACTCTCAACAGGAAGAAGAATTAACATATGCTTTTGTTGATGGTGGTGACAGTCACATTATTAATGTAGATTTTAATGTTCCGTTTCATATTGTAGATACCAGTTGAGGTCATGGCTGCCTTGGAGCCTATCAAGGATAATGAAGAAGCTGTGAAAGCCTATGGTATTCACCTTGGAACTGAGATGTGTAAAAAGATGTTGGCTCATGGAATCAAGTCTCTTCATCTCTACACACTGAACATGGAGAAGTCAGCTCTGGCTATATTGATGGTTGGTCTTCATTTTCTACTACATTAAGGATCATATAGATATACTAGGGTCTCCTAACTTTGGTGCTGTTGCAGAACCTTGGTATGATTGATGAGTCCAAAATTTCTCGCTCTTTACCATGGAGACGCCCTGCAAACGTTTTCCGTACTAAAGAAGATGTTCGCCCCATTTTCTGGTAACCACACTTAGTTTCTGACGTTGTTCTGGTTATGCCTCGCAACAGATCTGAATCCCCAGAGGATATATATATAAGACTTGGGCTTTCTTCTTATCTTTTGAAGGGCAAACCGTCCAAAGAGCTACATTTCCAGAACCAAGGGCTGGGAAGACTTCCCACAAGGTCGTTGGGGTAACTCACGCAGTGCTTCATATGGTGCACTCTCGGATCATCAGGTACTACATCATCTTTAATTGCATAACTCTCTTTCAGGAGGTCATAGACTCATAGCAAATGGGTTTCGAAGGGATTTTTTCATTGATTGGTTTTTATTGATTTGCTCTACATTGTTATATGTAAAATCGTCTTGTGAGCTTCTCTGCTGAACTAAATGCTTTTGCTGTCAGTTCTCACGTCCACGAGCACGTGACAAGAAGCTTCAACAAGAATGGGCTGTCCCACTGAAAAGTGTTGAAGATATTCAGGAGGTAGATCATTTCTTTCGCTACCACACATAAACAGTTGTTCCCCCACTTTCACCTGTATAAAAAATGCTGACTCGTATAATAATCTTGCAAAAAAAAAACTGCCACATAACAGAAATTCAAGGAGCTCTGCCTTGGAAACCTAAAAAGCAGTCCCTGGTCTGAACTAGATGGACTCCAGCCAGAGACAAAGATCATAAACGAGCAGCTGGTAAATATCAACTCCAAAGGCTTCTTGACCATCAATAGCCAGCCATCAGTCAATGCCGAGAGATCTGATTCCCCAACTGTTGGTTAGGAATCAGTCCCGTTCTGTTCTCATAGCTAATAGTGTTTCAGAGTTTTGATCCCAGATTCATAGATACTTGTGCTTGTGTTTGGTTTGCAGGATGGGGAGGTCCTGTTGGATATGTATACCAAAAAGCTTATCTAGAGTTCTTCTGCTCAAAGGAGAAATTAGATGCAGTGGTGGAGAAATGCAAAGCTTTGCCATCGATTACTTACATAGCTGTGAACAAAGGAGAAAATTGGGTATCAAACACTGCTCAATCTGATGTGAATGCTGTTACTTGGGGAGTTTTCCCGGCTAAGGAAATCATTCAACCAACCATTGTCGATCCCGCTAGCTTCAAAGTATGGAAGGATGAAGCATTTGAGACTTGGTCAAGAAGCTGGGCTAACTTGTACCCTGAAGCCGACCCTTCCAGAAACTTGCTCGAGGAGGTAAGCTCTGATCGGATTAGTTATTGCTCTTGACAATGGTGTATTTATAATGAATAATGGACATTTTGATCCAAAATGCAGGTGAAGAGCAGCTACTATTTGGTAAGCTTGGTGGAGAACGATTACATCAATGGTAACATATTCGCCGTCTTTGCTGATCTTTGAGAAAATTTTAAAGGAAACAATTACAGTATATCGGTTCCTACTGCTTTCCTGATTTGCTTTTGTAATTTCTCAAAAATGTTGGGATTTTAGTTCTTATATCTCTTTACCACTACAGTATTGATGTGCCAATAATGTTATTGATTATAAGCATCTGTTTCACTACCTTAAAGATCCGAATACAAAAGCATAACGCTGTGATGTTATTATGACTTTATAGACAGCAAAACATGAAGTAGGAATCTAGGAATAGGAATCTTGGAATAGGAAAATAGGAATCTAAGATTTAAACTTTCCTCTTGTTCATATTAGTTGCAAAAGATATCTAGGAATATGAATCTTAGGCTACACATTGGTTGCTCACATTCGGGAGCTGTAGGAGTTTTAACAGTACTAGAAAACTAGCCCAAGTTCTGATGGGATCAGTGAACTTCTCAAACGGTAATTATAGAGATAGTAGTGAAACGGTTCATTTCCTGGAGTAAACCTCAACTCTTTGAAGAAACTCTCATTGTGCATCACATCTGACGCGTATAACAGATCAAAACCTTTTTGCTTAGAGATGATTAGTGCATCCTTCATTAGCTGTGGATATGAGGTTACTGTCGCGACATTGTAGTAAGAATAAGCACATTCCAATGTTGTGTATTTCCTGTTGCTGGTGATAGTTGCAGGGACACTGTAGAAGCTGCAGAAGTCAGTGACGTCATGAGTTTCAGGGTTTACTACTAAGTAACTGTAGACGACATTTTCCCGGGGGAGGAGCCAGTGCTTGACATCGTTTTCATCAAAGTCAGCCGCAACTCCAAACTGGCAAAGGTAGTTCCTGAGCAACTTTGTAGCAACTGGGACATCACGTCGTTCCATTCCCCTAAATCCAGGAGTGATTGGTGCATCTGGTAATTTGTTAACTTTGATGGCCATGCTCATAGTCATTCTTTTACTAAGACTTGTTATCCCAACATCGATAATCTTCTTCGGGTTCAATAATCTGCCCCAGTATCGGCAGGTGGTAAGTGGTCTAGAAAGTACATCACGTGAGGTATAAGCAGCTTGCCATATATTCTGCAAGTGAACCCTTCTAGTCACCTCCTTTATCATGACAGGAGCAAGTCCCTTAGACCTGAGCTTCTTGTGAACACACAAGAACATGATCTTTGCCATTTTAATAACCTCATCACGCACCCTGATTCTTACTGGCACGCCACCGATGAAAGCAACTAGTTTCTTCGAGGTCTTGACACGGACTCCAATATGCCAGCTCTGGTAGTAACCAGGTGGACACAGTGCCCACCTTAGAAACTCTCTGGAGTAATCAGCCTTGAACACAAATCCGTCATCAGGGTAGTTCTCCTTGAGAAAGTTGTATACCTCTGAACACAAATCATCAGAGTTCAAATCGCATGTGGTCCATTCGAATTGACCAAGAAGGTTGTATGGCTCTTGCTTAACCTTAGATACCAAAGTTGCGGGCTCAATTGGCCCTTGAGGCAAAATCGCGTCTTTGATATCCTTAAAGTGCCCAACAGGTTGAGTTCCCCAGAACTTATGGGTCTCTGAATACTGCTTCCAAGTATGGCTTCACATGAACAATGGTTCTTGGCTGATTGAATTTGTGAGTTCTTGGCATCAGCACCTAGAGCGTCCTCCACAGAATTCGGTTTTGGGTCTGACATTGTCATATGTTTCGACTGCCACACAAAAAAAAATGATTGTTCAACAATGAATAAATAGTACACAGCGTATTAGCAAGCAAAAAAAAACGCAATCTAGCAATAACCATGAATTAAACTGAAAACGAATGAGAAAGATACAGTATGAAACACTAAAATTAGTAACCCTAGCGATCCCAAAATCTCCAGCAGCAACAACAACACACAAATGCTTTCCGATTAACCTATCGAAGTAGATATCTCCATAGAAACGAAATGGTACAAAGATCGCTATGAATTATTCGATGCTAAGCCATGAATCGAAACTAAAAAAAAAAAGAAACACCAAGAAATCTTAGTTCCGCTATAGTATAGACAGGGACAAATTGCTAACCGAAACTCTTCCGGAATCGGAAGCAGATCGTCGGAAAAAATTTGAGCTACGATCAGAGAAAACGAAACGGGACAAAGATCGCAATAAAATTATCACGGAGTCTGATACAAAGGCTTAAATAGAAACAAAATCCAAAGAATCAGAAGCGGATAGTATCAACAGTGACAAATTACTTACCAAAAAGCTCCGGGTTGAAGTGAGAGAGGAGGAATCGGAAGTATATCGCCGGAAAATAGTTGAGCTACGATCGGAGGATACTGAGAGAAAACTTAAATTCGAAATTTCTGGAGAAACAGAGAGGGCGAGTCCTGAAGGTGATGACGAAGAGATGTTTAGACGATTTTGACCCTGAGATTTCTTCAAAACTAACCGTCAGATTAAAGCTAGTCCACGTGTTATCATCTGCCTTTTCATACATTTGGCGCCATAATTTCCCTACTCAAAACCATTCAGTTATGTGGAAAACATTTGGCGCATTATATATATTGATTTTGACTTATTATGTGGAAAATATGTATTTTTAAGAAGAAATTCTATATAAACATTATTAAAAAGAATAAAAACATTTGAAACCCAATTAAATCTTCTTCCAATTTAAACGAATTAATTAAAATAAATCGAAATCAGTAAAAGTTGTTTCTTGGACATGAAGCCTTCTGATGTCAATCCCTACGATATAGCTGAGGACGGCCAGAGCTCAAAAATCCAGTCTCAAAACATGTCAATATCTCAGCCTGTCTAAATACGAGAAAGTAGATCAAATCGTTGAAGCAAACCCATTAGCCAAGGGCGATACTTCAGCCCCAAGGTTACCGTGTTCAGAGATCTTGAAGACTCAACCTGTTGAGCAGTTAAAGGATATGGGAGACACGAGTTTGCCTGAAGGTACAGTTGAGCCCGCAACTCCGTTATCTGAGGTCAGGCAAGAGCCACACGATCTACCTTCTCCTGCTTTGGAATGGACCACATGCGATTTGAACTCTGATGATATGTGTGCAGAGGTGTGCAACTTTCTCAATCAACATTATGCTGATGTCAAACAGTTGTTCAAGGAAAATTATACCAACGAGTTTCTAAGGTGGGCATTGTGTCCACCTGGTTATTACCAGAGCTGGCATATTGGAGTCCGTGCCAAGACCTCAAAGAAACTCGTTGCTTTCATAAGTGGCGTGCCAGAGAGAATTAGGGTTCATGATGAGGTTGTCAAATTTGCAAAGATAGATATCTTGTGTGTTCAGAAAAGTCTGAGGTCAACGGGAATTGCTCATGCCATGATCAAGGAGGTGACTAGAAGGGTTCACTTGGAGGATATATGGCAAGCGGCTTATAGCTTACCTAATATACGTGCTAAAAAACCAGTCACCACCATCGTCTGCCATTGCCAATACTGGATGAGAATGTTGAACCCGCAGAAGCTAGTGGATACTGGGTTTACAAGTTATCGAAACAAAGAGCAAGTGAGGAGGTTCAACAAAGCTAACAAGTTACCAGATGCAACGGTCACTCCTGGATTTAGGGAAATGGAACTACGTGATGTCCCAGCTGTTACAGAGTTGCTCAGGAACTACCTTCGCGAGTTTCGAGTTGCGACTGACTTTGATGAAAACGATGTCAAGCACTGGCTCCTCCCCCGGGAAAATGTCGTCCACTTCTACGTAGTAGAATGCCCGGTAACTCATGTTGTCACTGACTTCTGTAGCACCTTCACTGTCTCTTTAACTATCGACGGTAACCTCAGACACAAGACAGTGGAAATTGCTTATTCTTACTACAATGTCGCGACACAGACCCCGTTGCCCCAGCTGATGAAAGATGCGCTAATCGTCTCTAATCAAAAAGGCATCGATGTTACTTGTGTGCATCTTCTTCACTTTGTTACTTGTGTGCATCTTCTTCACTTTGTTCTAGAGACAAGGAGAAATTTGACCCTGATGAGTAAAGTCAACGCAAATCTTAATTATTCTTATGATACCTTCTACGTGAGTTTCTTCTGCCCAAAGAGTCTCCTCCTAATTTCCATACTTAAATATAAAGTAAATCAAATGTTATACTTAAATATATAAACACCCACAAATGCTAGAAGAATGATTACTTTTGTGTATTATTTTTTAAACAATTATACTCGATCGATATCAACGTACGGTTAAAAACATGTGGGTACGTTCTACGTACTCTACGAATTACGAGTCTTAAGGAAACATAGATAAAGAATAGTTGTATGAGTGTCGTTTGTAATCGTATATATAGTTGTATGGTTCAGTGTTGTTTTATTATTAGTAGTATGCATGGACAGAAATTAGTCAAATTACCATCCGTCTCTTCTCTTCACAAAAGTTATAATCATTATAACAAGGTTAATATATACAAGTTTGAGCCATCAGAACTGAGGCAATCCAAGGATATATATTGTTTGTATTTAATACATTTTTACTGTTACATTGATTAGACAAAATACTCAAACTATATCAAACAACATCCAAAAACTTGATCCTTGATCCTCTTACATAAGAAACTAAAAATAATTAGGAAAGAAACGAGAAGCAAAGTGTAGTGTCTCTCACACCTTGCTGCAAGACAGTGGGGAAGGGATACGATAGAGCCAACGCGGTAGAGAAAAGATGGCAAATTCTGAATAGTGACCATTTACCGCGTTGTCCCACTCGCCAGCAAAACTTAGAATGCCACTGTCGTCGCTGCTATGGTCCCAGTGCCGTGCCTACCCTTGGGCAAAAAGGGCAAATGCCAAGGCCACCAAAAAAAACTAAAATTTTAGGCCACATTTTATATAAAAAGTAAGCTTATATATTTAGTTAACTTAATATAACATGCTTTAATGGAAACTTTTCATTAGAATTATATTTTTAAAAATACTATAAGTTTTGTTGAGATTTTCTTATCTTGAAAATAAATTCTTTACCAATAACAATATAAGTAAAAAAAAAATATTTAAACAAAGAATAACTCAAAGTAGTACATGTGGAAAATTACAATAGAACATTGTGAGTTAACAAAAATGATTTTAATTTTTATATTATTGGTTTTGTTATTAACATTTTATTTTTATTTAATATTAAAATAGTTTACTAATATTACAATTAGTCAAAAAAAAAAAAAATTGCCCTAGGCCTCCATAGGTGTGAGCACCGCACTGTATGGTCCCCAAACTTGCCTTTGTGCAAGTTAGCAGATGCCAAACAGTGAGGCATCTTCCTCTGCACGTAGGCTGTATTAGAATCAAAAGGGTTTATTGTCAGCGTAATGTAATCTAAAGCGGTCTTTGGAGATATTTGAGCTACTAATTTCCACTCCCCGCTCTCTAGCCTCCATATACTTAACTTGAGCTCTAAACTTACGTTCATGTACATAAGAAACCCTTGAGAAGTTGTGCAAGGTCTTTTAAATTCTGATTTGTTATCTATGTCGGGGAAATGAAAAACTTGGCATAGATCAGATTCAGCGTAGAAATCATGCGATACAACAACTTGAATGTGAGGATTATACTTCTTGTAACCGAGCCAGTAAAGGCTTCCGTTTAAGTTAACGGGATTGTGCAAAATAATACGGCCCAAAAGGATAGAAGAATGGAGAGTGGTGAAACTCCACAAACCAGTCTCAGATGAATAAAATAAGTAATTCTATGACATCCCTGATGTACTCTATCTAACGGCGTCGTTTCAATGAAAACTCGTAGAACAATGGCGAAAATAACCTTATCCTTCGTCACATTCTCTCATGTAATCAAACGCGGTCGTTTTAGTCAAAAATGTAACAGTGTCATATTACAGCTACATGCAAAGCAAAATGGCCAAAATACCCTCTATTCTGTCACCGTATTAACAAGCTTCCACGTCCCGAGTTTGATGCTTATTGGTTGTCTAAAATTGTGTGTGTGCCGTGTGTGTGTTTTTTTATTCATCCTTCGGGATTAATTCACTATTTCATCTAAAAAATATACCATATATCACACAGTCCTATTCAAAATATGATTTTAAAACATTTTTTTGGGATTTAGTAAATTTAGAATTTTGATATGATTTATGTTTAAATTCTTTCAAATCTCACTTAAAACAATGCGATTTGAATTTCTATATTTTTAACTAAACAAATTCTTCCAAATCCTCCAGAATTCCTAAAACTTATTAAAATCTAAATCCACAAACTGTTTTGAATAACCGTGGATTTTAAAGTAGATTTTTAAATCACCACTTTAGTAACAGTAAATTTGAATTGACTTTTTAAAATCAATAATATATGATTTATAAATTTTATACAAATCACTTAAAATGTCTAAGTTGAATACAACCCCAAAATATATTTATGCAAAGTTACACTTCAATTGTCTCTTAAGGTTTGACTTGAGGGTTTTTTTGCAAAATTGAAAGCAGTTTTTGTGTAATTATCTTTGTGAATTCGGGAGATTTTATTGTAAGAGGCCAAAAAAATTGAGTTCCTTGTGCTAACTTCGACGCTAAACGTTTCAGTTAATGAAGACCAAGTGGAGATTTCTTCTGAGGTAGAATTAATATATGAACTTACCATATATAATCTGGTTTTTGTTTTAAAGTTATTGATGCTTGTGTTGGTATACAGTAAAACCTCTATAAATTAATAATGTTGGGACCAAGACATATTTTTAATTTATAGTGATATTAATTTATCTATAAATTAATAATTATTATCTAATAGTGTAAATTAATAATTATTAATTTATAGGTATATTTTTAATTGTTTCATTTTTAAAAAATTATGAATTGAGACAATTTTTGCAAAATAAGATTAGAATTTTGGATGTTGTAAATTTTATGGTATTGGAATTGAATTTGAAATAAAAAAAAATTATTGACAATGAATTAAAAATATTATAGACAAATTCACTTATACACATGACATAAATATTTAAATTTATGAATAAGAATATCAAACATTTTATTTTAATAGTTTATCAAACTATCAAAATGTAAATGATGCATATTTAGAAATTGAAAACTTTAAAAAATTTTAGCTGTTTTATGAAATGTTATAGAATATTTTATATTACTATAGTTTGAAGATATAACATAACAGTTGTTTTATAGATATGAGGTTTAACAGAAACATACTTTACTATATCAGCATATATATATATATATATATTTACATGATTATTAATTTATGATATTATTGGGACCATATTTTACATGGGGATTTCAAAAAAATTATTATCTTATTATCTTATCAAATTTTGTTATTTTTTACACTGTCCCAACTTGGGACTAGCAAAATTTATTAATTTATAGTGTTTATTAATTTATAGAGTATTAATTTATAGAGGTTTTACTGTATATGGTACAGAGTTTTGGTATATATAATCTGGTCCGTGGAGTTTTTAGTCCATCATTACAATACTTAATCATATCTTCAAAGTGGGGGATCCAGAAATTGAATTTGGATGCGGAAAAAATTATATATAATTAATAATATTAAATTTATATAAATTAAAACATAACTTTTACCTTAGTTAATAAATATTTAATTCATACTTTAATGTTATTTAATCTATGAAATAAAATAAATGATGTTAAAAATGATATTATTTATGTTGGTTTTAAAATATACTAATATACATATGTTACATATATTTTGAAAATGTAATTCCAAAATTTCTCAGTTACAAATCACAATAAACATGTAATTTATTATCTATATGTAAAATTATTATTTGAATTCACATATCAAAAAATATATCAGACAAATTTAAACACTAGAATATGGAATGAATTACAAAGTTGATAACAAATGTTTAGGAAGTTACTAAAATGTAATTTTTACTATTATAAAAATGATGATTTTTTTTTCAAGAGATAAAATAGAATTGGAAATATAAATAGACAATAATGCACCCAATCATAATAAATTCTTTGTCAAAAGATATGGGATGACAAAAAAAAAAGAAAAAAGAAAAAAAAAAGAGCAAAATAGGAAAGAGCAAAAGAGCAAAAGAAAGAGCTAGGGCCTAGGAGCCTATAAGACTAAGCTATGTTATGACTGTAGATCCGCTTGACTTTAATGTTTTTCTTCACTGGCTTTGCAGATATTAATACAATCAAATCCGAAACAGAGTTATTTTATTTATTCGACAAAAAGATACATTGTTTATAGAAATAAAAGATCTGACGTAAATTTTTGTCTAATAATTTTTTTCATTTTTTATTTAATACCAATTATTTATTTTACACACACCAAAAAAAAATCAATTATGGACCGAATCTACGTAGCACACATGAAAACTCGTTGTACGTATATATTCCTATATTTCCCTTAACTTCTAAAATAAAATCCAACATAATTTCAAGAAATTTAACAAGCAATTCAATCCACTATATATATATGAAGATCAAAGATAAAATTATTTTATGTGCCTAACTATATAAATTGTTTAGATTCAGCTCTTGAATATTATATTTATTGTTTATTTGGAAGTGTGATTTTGTTACTTGTGTGCATCTTCTTCACTTTGACCCTGATAAATAAAGTCAACGAAAATTTTAATTATTCTTATGATTATACCTCTAAAGTGAGTTTCAGCCCAAAGGGTCTCCTGTTATTTTCCATCCTTTCTGAGTTTATAAGTTTGTGTAATTTGTTTTATTAGTACAATGGAAAAATATTACCGTAGACTTATAATTCATTATTTTTTGTCACTTCTAATCTAAAAGATTAGTACTGATCAGCTTATCACCGCAAGTCCAAGTGCACCATATCATATAGCTCGTGGTAAAGGAACTTGTGTAGAACTTTCTCAAAAGTATTATTTTCCACCTCCTTAACTCTCACTGTTTCAGGTTTGGACCCTCTTGATCATCTCATTACTTGATCTCATGTCCTCACCTTCCACTCTTATTTTCTGTTTCCCATCTCCTCTTGTTTTTCTGTTTTGGTTTCTTTGTTCTAAGTGCAAAGCAACAATAAACGTTTGGAAACTAAAGAGGGATAAGAGAAGTTTGAATTAAAGACAACATTGATCACTATGATACATTTACACAACATTACACACACATACATATATGAATTGGTTTCTTATGGTATTTAGGTGTGAGGTTCTGCAAGTCTAAAGTAATTTTTGATCTCTTAGCAAATAAATACCAATTCCTGCAAGCTTAAGACAATAAAGGTGTTCGTTTGCAAGATTATATTGTTTTCTTTTAAGGTGTTCGTTTGCAAGCTTAGTTTCAGAGAAAATTGTTTTTTTGAATCACTTTCCAAAGGAAATTGCTTGTACTGTGGTGTTGTACAAAAACTCTCAGCAGGAAGGACTAACATATGTGTGCTCAGATCCCTGTAAGATTTTAATGTTTCGCTCCATATTATAGATACAAGCTGAGGTCATGGCTTGTACTGTGGTTCTGTTTGTAGGGAAAAACAGTAACGTTATTATGACTTTAAACTTTCCTCTTTTGTTTGTATTACTTCCAAATGATATCTAGGAAGAGCAAACTTCGGCTACACATTGGTTTAATGATCATCGGTTGTTCACATTTGGGAGCTGTAGGAGTTTACTAGAGAACAAGCCCAAGTTCTGATGGCTTCAGTGCACTTCTCAAACGGTAATTATAGAGATAGTAGTGCTTCAGTACAGTTCGTGGACTAAACCTCAACTCTTTCAAGAAACCCACATTGTGCATCCCATCCGACGCGTAGAACACATCACAACCTTTTTGCTTAGAGACGATTAGTGCATCATTCATCAACTAGGGAAACAACGTCACTGTCGCTATATTGTAGTAAGAATAAGCATATTTCACTGTTGTGTACTTCCGGTTACCAGGGATAAGTACAGGGAAAGCGTAGAAGCTGCAGAAGTCAGTGACCTCATGAGTTTCAGGGCTTACTACTAAGTAACTGTAGATGACATTTTCCCGTGGGAGAAGCCAGTGCTTGACATCGTTTTCATCAAAGTCAGCCGCAACCCCAAACTGGCAAAGGTAGTTCCTGAACAACTCCGTAACAGCTGGGACATCACGTCGTTCCATTTCCCTAAATCCAGGAGTGATCGGTGCATCTGGTAAATTGAAAAATTTGATGGTCATGCTCATTGACATTCTTTCAGTAAACAGTGTTAACCCAACATCGCGTAGCTTCTTCGGGTTCAACATTCTGCCCCAGTATTGGCAGGTGGACACTGGTGTAGAAAGTATATCACGTGAGGTATAAGCAGCTTGCCATATATTCTGCAAGTGAACCCTTCTAGTCACCTCCTTGATCATGACAGGAGCAAGTCCCTTAGACCTGAGCTTCTTGTGAACACACAAGAAATTGATCTTTGCCATTTTAATAACCTCATCACGCACCCTGATTCTCCCTGGCGCGCCACCGATGAAAGCAACTAGTTTCTTAGAGGTCTTGACACGAACTCCAACATGCCAGCTCTGGTAATAACCAGGTGGACACAATGCCCACCTCAGAAACTCAACGGAGTACTCAGCCTTGAACGCTAATTCAGAATAGTTTTCTTTGAAAAAGCTGTAAACCTCTGAACACACATCATCAGAGTTCAAATCGCAGGTGGTCCATTCGAATTGACCAGGAAGGTTATACGGCTCTTGCTTGACCTTAGACACCAAAGTTGGAGGCTCTATTGGGCCTTCAGGCAAACTAGTGTCCTTGATATCCTTAAGCTGCGCAACAGGTTGAGTCTCCCAGAACTTATGGGTCTGTGAACACTGCTGTAGTAACCTTCCAACTATGGTTTGACCTAAAGTATCGTCCATGGGTAACTGAATTTGTAAGTTCTTGGCATCAGCACCTCCTAGTGTGTCCCTCACAGGATTCGGTTTTGGAGATGACATCGTGATGTTTCGTCTGCCACAAAAAGTTAAATGGCTCAGTCATGAACACGCAGCGTATTAAGCTAGCAAGCAAAAACGCACTCTAACAACAGCCATGGATCAAAATTGAAAACGAATAAGAAAGCTATGAAGAGCTAAATTAGTAAACCCTAGCTATCCCAAAATCTCCAGCAACAATAACACACAAATGCTTTCCCATTGTGCAATCAAAATCGAGTATCGGATCTACAGATCGAGTTAGAATAATTTGATATACATATTACATAAGACAGCCAGGAATGAAACAAGAAAAAAACCTAGAAATCTGAGTCCAGCGGATAGTATCAACAGTGAAAAATTGCTTACCAAAAGCTCCGGGTTGAAGTGCGAGAGCAAAAATCGGAAGTAGGTCACCGGAAAATAATTGAGCTACGATCGGAGGATACTGAGAGCAAACTTAAATTCGAATCTGCTGGAGAAACAGAGACAGAGAGAGAGAGAGAGAGAGAGAGGCGAGTCCTGAAAAATGATGATGACGACGCAGACATGTTCAGACGATTTTGCCCCTGAGTTCCGTCCGCCTTCATAACTTACCGTCAGATTGAGGTGGGTGAGTTCACGTGTCATCATATGCCTTTTCAAACTTTTGGCGCCAAAATTCCCTCCTCAAAAGTCAAAAATATTCAATTGGTCCAAAGTGCATACGGTGACCGTACGTTTGTAATTGACGCTCCTTATTGGGCCCATTATTTCAAGGCCCACTAAACTCCCATTAATTCTTTTTCAGTGTTATTATCAATATAATTGAGTCATTCAAACTTAAAAGTTCTTGAGAAAAAAAAAAAACATGAGTGTTAGAATAACAAATATGAAAATATGTAGATAATTTGATGAAGATTGCAGAGAACGATTTGATAAGCTTTTATGATTAGAATCATATTCAAAGAACATATAAATTTAGAGCACAAGACTTACAATAAAAGGCTTGAAAAGTTTTTCAAAAAAGTGACAGGAAGAAAGCCAACTTATGATACAAAACTCAACAAGAACAATTAGAATGCCAACAAACCATTGGCCAGAAGCAAACTACGCCGCCAAGTTCTGCAAAAATAAGCTATTTCAATAATCGTCTCCTTTGGAAATAACCTCAAGTTGGCCGCAACAAGATTGTATGCTCAAACTGAGAAACATAGCTTCCTTTCACATCACAAACTGGAGGACATGGCTACAAATAACCCAAAGAAACCAAACTTTCATAAAAACAAAATGTTCTTGAACAGAGGATCAGAGGATATACATAGTTTTTTAGGAGTTTACCTCAATTATGCCAGAATCACAAAGTTTTTTAATGCCATCAAGTATTTTGTTTCACCAAGACGGTCCAAATAGCGTCTGCAGAAGGCTAGAGTGGAGAAGTTCTTGTTTATGGTAGCAAGGAGTTGTTTCGCTCTTGGTAACCTCAAAGGGACATGTCCCACATCGTAGTTTTTCATGTAATGGCTACATTCCAAGTCTTCTCTCACATATCCTTTCCCTGCAAAGATGACACGAGAGACAAACCACTTTATTGCTGCATTCTCAAAATCTACATTAATTTCTTGTAGTTTGATATGTGAGAATTGTTCTTACCGGTTGATCCAAAAGTTTCAATGGCATATAGTTCACCCTCTTCCATTTTCGTCTGCTCGCCTCCTCTAACATTAGGAACAGACTTTTCAGCGTGTATCTGATAGCGTCCAATGCTGTGCCCATTCAGGTTTCTGATACTTTTGACTGCCCACAAAAGACACAACATTGTTAAAGTTTTCTGATATTAATCCATATAGAAACTACCATTGAAATAATCAGTTACCTTGGTATACTTTTCCATTGATTTCAACCTCATAAGACTCCATGACCTCCTGAATTGCAGCACCAACATCACAGAGCCGGACATCTACCCCGGCTTCCTGAACCAACAAAGGACTTACTAAGTTGGATTGAACAATAAAAAGATGCAAAACGAAGAAGCTCAATGTGGTTATAAGAAAATGATGCAAACTTCAAAGTAGAAGTCGAGCTACAGAATGAATGGCTGCATTCACCATAGCCGGGAACAGAAGAATCCCACAAGTTTTCATAGAGACAGAATGAGTACCTTAATACCAGTATATGTTGCTTCACGCGAGGCTGCTAAAAGAGGATCAAACATAGGATTGAACGCAACAGTGAAAGCAGAATCCACAATATGCCCTGCCAAAACAACATAATCATTGTATTTGTGAGACATTTGACATTCAGAAATAAAAGAAATAGATAGAAATGTTTTTGTTCATAACAAACCATCAATATGTGTTCCAAAATCCAACTTCATCACATCATCATACCGAAGGACAGTCTTATCTCCAGAGTTTGGCGTCCAGTGGGCAGCGACACTGAAAGTTCAAGTATATCTGAGCCGCGTTGATCGAGTCAAAGATCAAAGAAATGCAGAAAGAATGAAAAAGATGTAGAACTAACTTATTCAGAGAACACCCTGTAGGGAATGCGATACCAGCTTGAAGTCCATTCTCTGATATCAACTTACGAACAGTGTCCTCTAAAGTCTCACAGAGATCAATCATCAACATTCCAGGCTTCAATATGCCTTTCATATGCTTCCTAACTTGACGATGAACTTCCGCTGCTTGGCGAAGAGAGTTATATATCGGTTTTTGCAGCCGCTCCATCTCTCTTTTCTCCTCAGATGTTGTCCTCCACAAATTACTACATTACAATATTATAGACCTAGCAACAAAGTGTTACATAGAATCTAGTCTAGAAAAGTTAATGTGAACTTACTCATCCTTGTAGTGTTTGATTTCACCTTCAGGAAACTCACCAGAAGGGTAGAGCTCAAGAACAGGAATTGAAGGTGGATCAGTCTGTTGAAGAGAATTCTTCTTCTTCCTGTTAAACAATCATTAGCTTTTTTTGAGCAAGATCATCTAAGCAAACACTTAACATTATATAGTACTAAAAACAAACAAAACAATGTTCTCACTTGCTTTTACCTTTCTTCTTTTTCTTCTTCGTTGAAGCCTCAGCTAAAATGAAAAGACAAAAGTACTAACCAACTATTAAAAAGGGAGAGACTTGAGAAACTCAGAATCAGAACCAAGTTGATGTAGACTAAGTTCCTAGAAAGTTAGCATCTTTGATGACATAAGATCCCAAATTCCCATCTAATTTATAATAATCAAGAACAAACTAAAGATAACAAAAAAAAAAACATATTTTTCCCCCTCATGATTGCAGACTTAAACCACAAAATCAATCAGAAACACGAAATGGTTTTTACCTTTCATTTCATATTCTTCTTTTTCATCTGCAGCAAGATCAAGATTCTTGGTTAAGTCAGAAGCTAATTGAGTCTCTTTTCCATTAGAGGACTCGGCTTCAGTATTATGCTTCTCATCCTCCATAGCTGCTACTTCTGGGTTTCCTATCGCCATCTCAACTTAATTCTAACAAGGCACACACAGTATTGCATATGAGAAATCGTACCAAGCAAGCTCAATGAGAATTACCGGAGAAAGAAAATTCAGAAGTCAAAGTCTACTCTTTTTACCATTTTCACCCCAACTTTTCTTCGTCTATCAAGAAAAACATACAAAAGTTTTACAAAAATTGCAAATTACCCCAACAAAACTTTCATATACAAAACCCTTTACATTAAGTCATTAACGCTCCTTATTGGGCCCAATATTAAGAGGCCCACCAACATTAGTCTGGCTTATCTTATCTGATTAATTTTTTAAGTAAGAGAAAGCAATTGAAAAAAGCAAACCTATTGATAATACATTCACGGACAAGAGAACCGTTACGCTTGTGAAAGCATTACGTAACGGCTAGTTTCCTTATTGTCTCTTCTTCTCTAATTCATTCTTCCCCCTTTTCTCTTCGTCTAGGGTTTCGAAATTCTCCAATCCGATTTGAACAATTCCTGTTTCTAATCGGAAACAAAATCTCCGATAATTTTTGAAGAAACCCGACCCGATTGTAATGGAGGCGAGAATCGGCCGATCTATGGCACACCCATCTACACCGGCGATTACTGCTCCGACGCCTGTTCCTCCACCGTCGACGAGGCGGCCGAGAGTGAGAGAGGTGAGCTCCCGTTTCATGTCTCCCTCTTCCTCGTCGTCTTCGTCATCTTCCTCCTCTTCCGCCGCCGGAGATCTGCATCATCACCAACACCAGAGGTCGACTTCGGCTCAGAGGATGAGACGGCAGTTGAAAATGCAAGACGGCGACGAGAATCGTCCCACCGAGACGGCGCGTAGCTTAGACTCGCCGTTTCCAATTCAACAAGTCGACGGTGGTAAAAACCCTAAGCAGCAGATTCGATCTAAGCCGTTGAAAGAGAACGGCCACCGTCTCGACACTCCAACAGCGACGGCGATGTTGTTGCCGCCTCCGTCTAGATCAAGGATTAATCAACAGCGTTTGCTTACCGCCTCCGCCGCGACGAGGCTTCTCCGATCAAGCCTATCTTCCTCTACAGACGGCGAAGAAGACAATAACAGATCCAACGGCTCAAATCTGTTTCCTACAATCAGGAACCAGACAAAGGTTTTGAACACTCCCAACGCCTCACCTCTTTCTCGGTCCCTCAGTTCCGACGATGTTTCCATGTTTCGAGAAGTAAGAGCTTCATTGTCGCTTAAAAATGGGGTTGGTTTGTCATTGCCTCCGGTGGCTCCTAATTCGAAGATTCAAGCTGATACAAAGAAGCAGAAGAAAGTTTTAGGACAACAAGCTGATGTTCATTCTCTGAAACTGCTCCATAACCGCTACTTGCAATGGAGATTTGCCAATGCAAATGCTGAGGTCAAAACACAGTCTCAGAAAGCACAAGCCGAGGTCAGTTTCTGTTCTTCAACTCCAAGAGTCATAATTTGATAGCTTTTACACAGTATCAGAGTTATGTTTGCTGTGTAGATCCAGTAAAGTCAGAAATCTTAGAATTGAATCTCATAACTGTATTCGGTAGATAGACCAGTATGATTCTGACATTAACATCAGTGTTAGAAGTGAATTTCACAATACCAGAGTTGTGTTTGGTGTATAGATCAGTATGATTCTGACATTAACATCAGTGTTAGAAGTGAATTGCACAATATTAGAGTTGTGTTTGGTGTATAGATCGAAGTTTGAAACACTAGCATCAGTCTTAACAATGAATGTGGCTTAGGTGATGGTAATTTTATGAATTAGGACGAAGTAGCAATAAGTCTACCTTTAACTGTAAATTGTTGTTCTTGCAGAGAATGTTTTATTCCCTTGGTTTGAAAATGTCAGAGTTGTCCGATTCTGTACAGAAGAAACGCATAGAACTCCAACGTTTACGGAGACTTAAGGCTGTTACAGAGATTGTAGAGTCTCAAGTAAGTAAAATCTTAAATTTCAACATTTGAGCACATATGTAGTTTGAAATATGTGACTAAACTACTTTTAACTCTATGCAGACTCCCTCTTTGGAGCAATGGGCTGCCCTTGAAGAAGAATTCTCAGCTTCACTATCAGAAACAACTGAAGCCTTGGTGAATGCTTCATTGCGTTTACCTCTGGATTCAAAAACTAAGGTATATATTGTTTGGGTCTCGTCTTTTCATTTTTATATCTTCTGTACTAAACATTTGCATTCTTATAACCAGGTTGAGACTAAAGAGTTAGCAGAAGCACTTGCTGTTGCTTCAAAGTCTATGGAAGGCATTGTGCAAAACATTGGAAATCTTTTGCCTAAGGTTAGCAAAATACAATCATCACATTAAACATGAACAGAAACAAAATGATTTCCTAGACAAGCAACTGTTGAAACTGAGACAACTTCTTTTGATGTATTTTGCAGACACAAGAGATGGAGACTTTGATGTCGGAACTAGCAAGAGTAAGCAGCAGAGAAAAAGCATCAGTAGAAGATTGCAGAGTTGCACTGCTTAAAACACATTCATCACAGGTATACACATACATACATTTTGGGCACATAACCCTTTGTTTCGTTTTTACTTTATGAAATCTTGAAGTGTTGTTTTCTTCTGCAGATTGAAGAATGCTATCTCAGAAGTCAGCTTATCCAGCACCAGAAGAAATGCGTTCAGCAAGAGTGCACTACTTCGGATTGATGATTTTTTCCCTCAGAAGGTTACAACTTATACAGTGAAAAAAGCGAGCCATAGTTAGCATAGTTACTACTATCTCTTCGGTTTGGCTTCGAACTCATCATAATCTGTCTTCTTTACATACCTGAAATAACAATTGAATGTGTATATATACATCAGTTGTCTTATAATAATACCTGATTGTCAAATGATCCATTAGTTTTGTTTTGTCTGAGCATAAGTAATTGAAATTTGGATGTTATCAAACTTTCGACAACAAATCTCATCAATCACTTTAGTCGAATTATAATTAAACCAAAGTAAACCGGGATTCCATCGCGATACTAAACAAGCCCTTAACGTTGATCTGGCCCAAATTTCTAATGAAGTCAATGAAAACGGACTTATTTTCTTGTTTGTTAAAGGCGGCGGTGGGAGTATAAAACCCCTGAGGATGAGGAGTTTTTTGAAGCAGAGGAAGTCTAAGAAGGAAACAACAATGGCGTTGAAGTTTTTGAACAAGAAGGGGTGGCATACGGGAAGTCTCCGCAACATTGAGAAAGTATGGAAAGCTGAGCAGAAGCACGAAGCCGAGCAGAAAAAGTTAGAGGAGCTTCGTCTCCAAATCCATCAAGAGACGGAGTGTTCTGAGTTTCGCGAAATCAAGGAACAGGCCGGTCTCGTTCCGTAAGTTTTTCTAATTCTCTACTCTTAATTAGTTTCCAAATTCAATTTCAATTGGTATATATATATATATATATATAGTTCAGTTTAGGGTTATTTTGGTATATATAGTTCAAATTAGGGTTATTGATTAAATGTTTCGAAATAGATATCTTTACATGGGTGTTAAGTGATTGGTTTTTGTTAACCTTAGAATGATGTGTAGATAATCCGAATTTGATACCAATCGGTCTATATAGTCGTGATTAGGCGATACAGTTCGAATCTTAAGATATGTCTGTTGGGAGTTGTTTTGTTTTTTAACCTTGGTTTTGTTGTTTATTCCTGTAGGAAGAGGCAAGAGAGAGTGGAGTTCATGTATGATTCAGAATTATTAACAGTGAAAGAGAATGCCAGGAGTTCAGGACATGGTGTTTCGTTTCAGAATCAAAATCAGCGAACCAGAGCTGTTGCTCTTACTACTACTACTACTACGAAGCAGAAGCAGTTGGTTCCTGGTGCCTTGTTTGATGATGATAAGACTACTAAGACACACTTAGCCAATGATTCTTGGCGCAAATCCCACTCCGACCCTTTGCTTCTCATCAGGCAGCAAGAGCAGGCAGCTCGCAAATCTGTAAGTTACCTTTCCTTCTTTCTTTACTTCACTTTTGTCTCTTTCTCTCTCTCTTTGAGCTGTTGCGATTTTAAATCGTGGTTGATTTGGATTCTGCTGCTGACCTGTTGGATTGCGTTTCTTCGTCTTTTATAGGTGAAGAGAAAATTGAGAGGATGATGATGGAGCGAGCGACGTGAGAAAACATCAGCGTAGAGTGTAATAGCATCAGAATCAATCTTCATCTATTCTTAAGTGTAAAGAAAACACACACTCTGTAATTGCTTTCTCTACTTTGTGAAACAATCAAAGCTTTTTAGTTTGAAACAGTAGTTGAATTTGTAAATACGCCGTTTGTCTTATTATATCAGTAATCTTTTCCATTATTTTTTCCAGAAACCAGAGAATTTAGCCGAAACAAATGTGACCTTTGAGTATTTGGGAGTTCCAGGAACAAATTTCAACAAGCAGTGAGAATTTTTCATTGGACTTAACCAAGTCAAACCGGGTCCAATTAGCTTAGTTATGCGGTTTAGTACGATCATTATTCATTAACAAGAGGCCCATAAGGCCCAAACATAACCTCATCAGTTCATCACCACGGTTTTTTAAAAGACGGACGGTTGTGATTTCATCTCATTATTTGGTATATACGGCGGCGACGGAGCAAATAAAAATTACAACCCTCGACGAGTGTGTGCGATTGAAGGAGAAGAAGGTGATCAGATTTTAAAGCGAGAGGAGGAGAAACAAAAAGAGGAGAGTAGCCATGGGGATGAAATTTCTGAACAAGAAGGGATGGCATACGGGGAGTCTCCGTAACATCGAGACCGTATGGAAGGCTGAGCAGAAACAAGAGGCCGAAGAGAAGAAGCTTGAAGAGCTTCGTCTCCAGCTCTCGCAGGAGAGGGAGCGTAATGAGTTTCGCGCTCTCCAGGAACAAGCCGGTCTCGTTCCGTAAGTTTCTCTCTTTTTTCCTTCTTACCCAGGATCGCAATTGATTTGTGTCGTGTCTAATTTGGGAATTAGGGTTTGCGATTTGAGTTTTTAGCGTAGAATCCATAAGATTCGTTTTCTTGTAATTGATTAGTTTAATTAACGATTGGCGATGGAATCGGTGATTTGAAGTTGTGGGTCGTTCTGAAGTCATATAATTTTATGATTAGAATCTTTAATGATTGGTGATTTGAAAGTTGTGAACTTATTTTAATTTTGGTGCAGGAGACAAGAGAGATTGGAGTTTCTGTATGAATCAGGATTAGCAGTAGGGAAAGGGAGCAGTTCAGGTCATGGTGTTTCGTTTCAGAAAGAAGAGCAGCCTTTAGCCAAAGCTGAAGCTGGTAACAGTGCTACTGAGAAGGCTGATCCTTCAGCTCCTGGTGCGCTGTTTGAGGAGAAGGCGCAATCTGCTAATGATTCTTGGAGGAAGCTTCATTCTGACCCTTTGCTTCTCATCAAGCAGCGTGAGCAGGATGCCCTTGCCAATATCAAGAACAATCCTGTGAAAATGGCTCTTATTCGCAAATCTGTAAGTTTATTTTGTTCCTCTTTTTTCCTATGTGCATGGAGGGTTTTGTGTCCTGCTTGAGTGTCTGTGTGTGTTTGCAATTCAAATTGCTTTCATTGGATTTCTTTTATGTTTTCGCCTTTCTTTTCTCTACAGCTACTGACCTGTTTGAAAATTTTCTCTTTTACAGGTAGAAAAAAAAGGAAAGGGTAAAGATGGAGACAGAAAGGAGCACAAGAAAAAGTATAAGCGTAAAAGTGGAAAGCATCACAAGCAATCTTCATCCAGATACAGTTCTGAATCGGAGGAAGATTCTGATGAAGAGAATAATGGAAGAAAATCCCACTATAAGAAAACATCAGGGAAATCCCATGACAAACACTATGAGAGACCAAGGTCAGATTTAGAGGATGAGTCAGAAGGAAAAGAAAGCCGTGATAGGCACTATGGGAGAAGAAGGTCAGAATTGGATGATGAGTTAAAAAGACGAGAAAGTAAGGATAATCACTATGAGAGACGAAGGTCATATTTGGATGATGATGAGTCCAAAAGAAGAGTAAGTCATGATAAGCACAATGAGAGACGAAGGTCAGATTTGGATGATGAATCCAAAAGAAGAGTAAGTCATGATAAGCACAATGAGAGACGAAGGTCAGATTTGGATGATGAGTCCAAAAGAAGAGAAAGTCATGACAAGAGACGAAGGTCAGGTTTGGATGACGAAGCAAAAGGAAGAGAAAGTCACAGAGAAATTCGAGCCAATGAGAAATATAGGAATCACTCCCCTAAAGGCAGTTTGGAGAGGGAAAACATTAAGAGTTATGGTCAAGAGGATAAAAAAAGGAAAATAGAGGATAGAGACAATGGAAAGCGTCCCTCTAAGGAGAATGAATACCAGAATAGACGCCGGAAAGGTGGCTCTAAGCTATCAGAAGAAGAGAGAGCTGCTAGATTGAAGCAAATGCAAATGGATGCAGAGGTACACGAGGAGCAAAGGTGGAGAAGAATAAAGAAAGCTGATGAGACTGATGCAGTGGAAGCTGATAAGAACAAAGTATCCACGGGCAAAAGCTTTTTGGACGATGCGAATAAAAGTGTGTATGGAATTGAGAAAGGCGGGAGCTCAACTATCGAAGAAAGCGTGCGTCGAAGAAGCTATTATTCACAGCGTGGAACTGAAGCTGAAGGCATTGCTTTTCGCCGCTGATGATGCAAATATCATGACAACACAAGACAATACATTACAAGGTTTGTGTTTTTTAAAACTGGTTAGCAAATTTTGGTCAGGATGTTGATCACTCTTCTTCTGACTTTGTGTTTCTGATTCCAGGTTATTGTCTGAGAAAATCAAGCTCTTTGATCTTTGGATACTTGAGGACGACTGACTAGGCTTAGGCCCATTGACATAGCCCATTGTGGATGGGGTGGTCCAGTCTTTTATCTCCAAAGCGAGCGTGGGATTTGAATTGTGTATTGTGTAATATTAAGTGAGTGGGACGTTGAAATGAGGTGTATGAGTCAATCAATACCCGTGACATGTAGTTAAGCATAATACTCCAAGATTCCGCTTTGGCATTTTTAAAGAAACCACGGGATGAAGCCACTCTCTTTTGTCTTTTTGATAATTTATTTATTTTTCTTTGTTTTTTGTCCATCTTTCTTTCGAGTATAAAGTTTATTATGTCCAGAGATTAAAACAGTTCAAGTTTGACCAATTGAAATTTGAACTAGGGCCGTTGCCGTGTTATAAAATTTGAGTTGCAGATGAAAAGCAAAATATAAAAGGTTGATGGAGAAGAAAAAAAGAGAGGAGATTTTGGTTTGTAATGGGAGACATATTGACGTGTGAGATTTAAACCTCTAATATTTTCAAAGATTCGGCAATTCGGGGGGTAGAAGCTTGGAAGGAGGCTTCACGTGTAGGCATAAATGTACAATGATGATGTCATTTCTACACTTTATCACGTCGTTGTATTACGAAATAAATCAAATGTCAAAAATAACAAAAATCAATACAAATGTTTTATTTTTTGTGATTAATTACGTCTTTTTATTGGTAGAAGTTTAATTTTATTATCATCTTTGACTTTGCAAGCCAGACCAAAGTGCGAACCTAGAAGTAAAGAAAAAGGTATAAGATTATTTAACCATTTGGAAATATACATTGAATCATAAGTAGTATTCATTTGGAAAATTCGGAAGACTTGTACAAGTACGAAGCCAAAATATTTGAACATCACCTAACATAATTTTGTAAGCTTCTTAAATTTAGTATTTATTCTTATAAAATAAAAAATGATACCAGTACGGACAATACCAATTGCACCTTCTATGAAATATCTAGTGTCTTTGTAGGGGTGCACATAAATTCTTAATATTAGACAGAAAAAACAAACTATTTTAAAAATGGTGTACCAAATACATTATATTGCAAGAAAAAATGAATATAAATCATATAAAATATCATGGTGAAAAATAAATAAAAAGATAGACAATTTGTACGAATTCACTACTAAAATAGACAACATGTATTTTTGGCCAATATGAAATAAATGGTATTAGGACATGACTTAAAGAAAGAGAAATACAAAGTGGGAAATGAAGTTGGAGATGTAACAGAATGGAAAACGAAAGGTGTGGAATTGATTGGGGGTGGCGAGTTTGAGAGATGAAGAAGAAGAAGATGTCGCCTAATAATATTAAACCGACAATTAGAGTGAGTGAGTGGCCTCATCTCTGACTTTTTTTGACTTTACTACTGTTTTTTCACATTGTGGTGCTCGCTCTCTCACAGTCTTACTCCCACCCAATCACGGCCTTTCCTTTCTAATCTACTCTCCTTATTTAAAAGTAAAACATATTTAAAAATTAGTGATCATCATAATGTGCAACATTTGCTTCAATAGTTGACCTAGTAATTTAATAGTAGTATCCGATATTTCTATGTTCCTTTTGTTGTCATACATGTTTTAAGGTTTAAGTTAATACCAAAAAAAAAAGAAAAAGAGAGTACTCTATTATTGTAAGGTTGTATAGTTCATATGTGATTTGTGAATATATCTCATGTAATTAAAAAAAGATGATTAGATTCTCTAGTCTCTACCATAAATAATCGGAATTGTACATGCTGATGAGAAATGATTAGTTAAGAAATTAGTTAGTTAGTATATTTTCAAATAGGTATCATTAGGCAATGAAAGCAGAAAGAATAATATGGAGATTAGCATATAAATCCTTGTAATGATAATTAATTTTGATTTATCTTATTATAAATAAATTTAACCTTTTTGTCACTATTGCAGTAAAGAATTGTAGTAAATTCCCCAAATAAAATTAAATAAAGGTTTCAAATCCCAATAAAAAATGTATGAAAAAGAGAGGAATGTTCCAGTTCAGTAAAATATCCCTTTTTCTATAAAGGTTGACAGTAAAACATTTTTTTTTTTAAAACACCTAAGGAAATTTCCAGAAAAAGATTCTGACAAGAAAATATTAACAGAGAAAAAGAAAGCAACTAATCTTATGAAAGTAGAATCCAAAATTCTTTCTTACTTGTCTCTATTTATATAAATCAATTTATAAAAAAAAAAGAAAAATGGGTCCTTTTAGTTTTTGATGAAGGTTATGCCAAAGTGTTGTTATTAGTGCCCAGAATTAAACGCAATCCAAAAAATCCCCTCCTCTCCTCTCAAAAAATAAAGAAGAAGAAGAAACCTTCTCATCTTCCTCCAAAGATTCTCTCTTTCTGTAAAAGAAAGTAGAAGAAAGCTTAAACCTTTTGCTGTGTGTTTCTTTTGTTAACCATGGCTGCTAACTCGACAAGGGTTAGTTTCTTCTTGGTTCTTGTAATGACGGTGGCGATACTCGTTCCTTCTTCTTCAGTTGTCTCCGGTGGAAATGGGGTTTCTGATCTTAAAATCAGTACTCACTTGAAACGACTCAACAGACCAGCTCTCAAATCGATTCAGGTAAAAAAAAAAAAAAATTACTGAGAGATTGACAAACTCCAGAAAGTTTCATTCTTTTTAGCTGATAATCTATTTTTTTTTTTTTGGGGTTTTAAAAAACAGAGTCCAGATGGAGATATAATCGACTGTGTCCCAATCACTGACCAACCAGCTTTTTCTCATCCTCTGCTTACTAATCACACTCTCCAGGTTTCTCATTTGTTTCTGTTCCTATTTTTTTTGTGGCTTTTGTTCTGAATAGTTCTGACATTGCTGTTGTTTTTGATGTTTATTATAGATGTGGCCAAGTTTCAACCCAGCTAGTGTATTTAGTGAGAGTAAAGTTTCATCAAAAACCAAGAATCAGCACTCTCGTCCTATACATCAGCTTTGGCATGTGAATGGGAGATGTCCAGAGAACACTGTTCCCATCAGAAGGACCACCGAACAAGATCTTTTCAGAGCAAGTGCCGTCGAGAATTACGGTATGAAGAATCAGAAAAGTATCCCTAAACCTAAAAAATCTCTTGAGCCACCTAATGTTCTCACACAAAATGGTCATCAGGTAATATATTTATGTTCTTCACATTTTGAATTAGTTTTTGGCTGTTCTTGTTCTGTCCATTATTAACCCTTTTTTTGGTGTTGATTTTAGCATGCGATAATGTATGTGGAAGACGGGGTGTTCTACGGGGCTAAAGCAAAGATAAATGTGTGGAAACCGGATGTGGAAATGCCTAATGAGTTTAGCTTAGCTCAGATTTGGGTTTTAGGTGGAAATTTTAACTCTGATCTCAATAGCATTGAAGCTGGCTGGCAGGTATATTCTTTTTTGTTCTTTTGGTAATTTTGTCCGGAATAAAAGAAACTCTTCTTGATTCAAAGATTTGTGTTTTCAGGTCAGCCCACAATTGTATGGTGATACTCGCACCAGACTCTTCACTTATTGGACTGTAAGTTTCTAACAATAAGACTTCCTTTTGTTTTTGTGTGTTTTGGCTTAGTTTTTTTAAAAAATCATACTTTTTGTCTCTCCCTTGTGAAAACAGAGTGATGCATACCAAGGCACAGGCTGCTATAATCTTCTATGCTCAGGGTTTGTTCAAATCAACAGAGAAATAGCAATGGGTGGATCAATCTCTCCTTTATCAAACTTTGGAAACTCTCAGTATGACATTACCATACTTATCTGGAAGGTAATAAAAACCAACAACAAAACCCTCATTATTACCATCTCTGAAACTAGATGATACGGATCAGTTTTGGTTATAAGATTGGTTTGAGAAAATATTAAGTTTTGGTTTTTTTCTCAGGACCCAAAAGAAGGACATTGGTGGTTACAATTTGGAGAGAAGTACATAATCGGATACTGGCCAGCTTCACTCTTCTCTTACTTATCAGAAAGTGCATCAATGATCGAATGGGGAGGTGAAGTGGTTAACTCACAGTCCGAGGATGGACAACACACGACCACTCAGATGGGAAGTGGACGGTTTGCAGAGGAAGGTTGGGGTAAAGCGAGTTACTTCAAGAACGTTCAAGTAGTCGATGGATCGAATGAGTTGAGAAACCCTGAAAATCTTCAAGTCTTTACTGATCAAGAGAACTGTTACAATGTGAAAAACGGCAATGGAGGTTCTTGGGGAAGTTACTTCTACTATGGTGGTCCTGGGCGAAACCCTAATTGCCCTTAAAAGATGTGATCTACTTGCTCACATCGCAGATCATTCTAAAATCAATTGTATAAAACATATATATAAATATATATATACACATTCTTAAGTATATTAATTTCAGGTTTGAAGAGCGGTTTATGGTAATAGTATTAAATTTCTACAGAGTTTGGTTTGTTTGAGAGTGTTTCCTCTGTTTCCATGGAGTGAAGAGTATATAAAATTTCATTAAAGAACATGGTCCCCATGTGTATGTACGTATACTGAAATGAAATGATCACATTTAATTAATTTTGTATATGAGTATGAGTGGTACTTTGTTTTCAGTGTGACCTGTGTTATTGCCTTGTCTGTAATCAGTCATGGAGATGGGACTTTTGGTTTTGGATCTTCATTAATCATCAGTCATGTATAAACAGTATCTATTGGAATTATTGGACAAACTTCATTTAGACTTGATATTAATTAGAAACCCTGTTAATAATTCTTAAGACTAAACAGATCTCTTTTAATGTTTCTCTTTGTTAACATTATCATACGAATAAAGAGTCGTCAAATAATATTATCTAGATAAGATAGATCTATCAATATTTTTTTTTTTTTTTTTTTTT